>NW_025749035.1:0-12500 GCF_021184085.1 Oncorhynchus gorbuscha
ATAAAGAGTTCTAGAGACACGGTAGAGGAATGGTGTTAGGAACAAAACAAAGAGTTGTAGAGACACGGGAGAGGAATGGTGTTAGGAACAAAACAAAGAGTTGTAGAGACACGGGAGAGGAATGGTGTTAGGAACATAAAGAGTTCTAGAGACACGGGAGAGGAATGGTGTTAGGAACAAAACAAAGAGTTGTAGAGACACGGGAGAGGAATGGTGTTAGGAACATAAAGAGTTCTAGAGACACGGGAGAGGAATGGTGTTAGGAACAAAACAAAGAGTTCTAGAGAGACACGGAGAGGAATGGTGTTAGGAACAAAACAAAGAGTTCTAGAGACACGGGAGAGGAATGGTGTTAGGAACAAAACAAAGAGTTCTAGAGAGACACGGGAGAGCATGGTATTGGGAACAAAACAAAGAGTTGTAGGGAACACGGGAGAGGCATGGTGTTAGGAACAAAACAAAGAGTTCTAGAGACACGGGAGAGGCATGGTGTTAGGAACAAAACAAAGAGTTCTAGAGACACGGGAGAGGACTGGTGTTAGGCCCCGAAACAAGGACGGTTCATGAACTTGACCAATAAGAAACTCTTATTTTCGTTTTATTTCCGTTTGCAAAAATGTTTTTATTCGGGCACTAATGCATATGACCCATTTCTTTTTCCATCCTCTCCCCACAATTAGACAGGAGTACAACCTGTGAGGAGAGGATGTTACCGTGCATTAGGATCTATTCTTTACGATCGATTAGAGACTTATATGCCTGTAACATTCGGCTCCTACACGTTTTACTTTGTTTGAGGATGTCTACATTATGCCACATGAATGGATTAATGCTGTATATGCATATAATATAATAATAATATATGTAGCTAACAGCAGCCACATCTGGAAAACAGTCAAACAACTGGATACCGATAAATGGCAGATTTTTATAAAAGGTTGTTTTTTGATCGTTACAGAACATAATTCGTTTTCACCGTTACTCTCTGTTGTTCCCAGTCCGTTACTCTCAGTTACTCTCTGTTGTTCCCAGTCCGTTCTCTCTGTTGTTCCCAGTCCGTTACTCTCTGTTACTCTCCGTTACTCTCCGTTACTCTCTGTTACTCTCCGTTACTCTCTGTTACTCTTTGATGTTCCCAGTCAGTTAGTCTCCATTACTCTCTGTTACTCTCCGTTACGCTCCGTTACTCTCTGTTACTCTCTGTTATTCTCCGTTACTCTCCGTTGTTCCCAGTCAGTTAGTCTCCGTTACTCTCCGTTGTTCCCAGTCAGTTAGTCTCCGTTACTCTCTGTTACTCTCCGTTACTCTCCATTGTTCCCAGACAGTTAGTCTCCGTTACTCTCCGTTACTCTCCGTTACTCTCCGTTACTCAGTTACTCTCCCTTGGTCTCCGTTACTCTCCGTTACTCTCAGTTACTCTCCGTTGGTCTCCATTACTCTCTGTTGGACTCCGTTACTCTCCGTTGGTCTCCGTTATTCTCCGTTACTCTCCGTTGTTCCCAGTCAGTCTCCGTTACTCTCTGTTACTCTCCGTTACTCTCCGTTGTTCCCAGTCAGTTAGTCTCCGTTACTCTCTGTTACTCTCCGTTACTCTCCGTTATTCTCCGTTACTCTCCGTTGTTCCCAGTCAGTTAGTCTCCGTTACTCTCTGTTACTCTCCGTTACTCTCCGTTGTTCCCAGTCAGTTAGTCTCCGTTACTCTCCGTTACTCTCCGTTACTCTCCGTTGGTCTCCGTTACTCTCCGTTGGTCTCTGTTACTTTCAGTTACTCTCCGTTGGTCTCTGTTACTTTCAGTTACTCTCCGTTGGTCTCTGTTACTTTCAGTTACTCTCCGTTGGTCTCCGTTATTCTCCGCTAGTCTCAGTTACTCTCTGTTATTCTCCGTTACTCTCCGTTACTCTCCGTTATTCTCCGTTACTCTCCGTTGGTCTCCGTTACTCTCCGTTATTCTCCGTTACTCTCCGTTACTCTCCGTTACTCTCCGTTATTCTCCGTTACTCTCCGTTGGTATCCATTACTCTCCGTTGGACTCCGTTACTCTCCGTTGGTCTCCGTTACTCTCCGTTACTCTCCGTTACTCTCCGTTGGTCTCCGTTACTCTCCGTTGGTCTCCGTTGGTCTCCGTTATTCTCCGCTGGTCTCCGTTGGTCTCCGTTACACTCCATTACTCTCCGTTAGTCTCCGTTACTCTCCGTTACTCTCCGTTATTCTCCGTTACTCTCCGTTGGTCTCCGTTGGTCTCTGTTACTCTCCGTTACTCTCCGTTATTCTCCGTTATTCTCCGTTACTCTCCGTTACTCTCCGTTGGTCTCCGTTACTCTCCGTTGGTCTCCGTTACTCTCCGTTGGTCTCCGTTACTCTCCGTTGGTCTCCGTTACTCTCAGTTACTCTCCGTTGGTCTCCGTTACTCTCCGTTACTCTCCGTCACTCTCCGTCACTCTCCGTTACTCTCCGTCACTCTCCGTCACTCTCCGTCACTCTCTGTCACTCTCCGTTGGTCTCCGTTACTCTCCGTTGGTCTCCGTTACTCTCCATTGGTCTCCGTTACTCTCCGTCACTCTCCGTCACTCTCCGTTACTCTCCGTCGGTCTCCGTTACTCTCCGTCGGTCTCCGTTACTCTCCGTCACTCTCCGTTACTCTCCGTTATTCTCCGTTGGTCTCCGTTACTCTCCGTTGGTCTCCGTTACTCTCCGTTACTCTCCGTTGGTCTCTGTTACTCTCCGTTACTCTCAGTTACTCTCCGTTGTCTCTGTTACTCTCCGTTACTCTCCGTTACTCTCCGTTATTCTCCGTTACTCTCCGTTACTCTCCGTTACTCTCCGTTGGTTTCCGTTACTCTCCGTTACTCTCCGTTGGTTTCCATTACTCTCCGTTACTCTCCGTTACTCTCCGTGGTTCACATTAAGGCCTATATGGATTACGTTTTATTTTCTGCCATTTTAAATGGCTGTGATTTATTGAAGAACTAATTTTGGCTTCTTCTCCTTTAAAAGAAAATACACCGCCTTAAGTATTCCTAACCCTTTGAATTATTCCACATTTTGTTGTTCCAGCCTGAATTCTAAATGTATTAAATATATATATTTTTTTGCATCTCACCCATCTACAAACAAAACCCCATAATAACAAAGTGAAAACATGTTTTTAGAAATCTTTGAAAATTAAATAATATCATTTACATAAGTATTCACACCCCTGAGTCAATACATGTTAAAATCACCTTTGGCAGCTATTACAGCTGTGAGTCTTTCTGGGTAAGTATCTAAGAGCTTTGGACACCTGGATTGTACAATATTTTCACATTATTATTTAATACATTCTTCAATCTCTGTCAAGTTGGTTGTTGATCATTGCTAGACAGCCATTTTTTAAGTCTTACCATAGATTTGCAGGAACATTCAATGTCTTGGTAAGCAACTCCAGTGTATATTTGGCCTTGTGCTTTAGGTATATTGTCCTGCTGAAAGGTGAATTCGTCTCCCAGTGTCTGTTGGAAAGCAGACTGAACCAGATTTCCTCTAGGATTTATTCTGTAGCTCAGTTGGTAGAGCATGGCGCTTGTAACGCCAGGGTAGTGGGTTCGATCCCCGGGACCACCCATACGTAGAATGTATGCACACATGACTGTAAGTCGCTTTGGATAAAAGCGTCTGCTAAATGGCATATATTATTATTATATTATTATTCAGTTTTTTTTTAACCCTCCTCCCAAAGTCCTTCCCGATGACAAACATACTCATGACATGATGCAACCACCATGCTTGAAAATATAAAGAGTGATTTGCCCCAAACAGTCAGGAAATAATTTCTATGCCACATTTTTTGCAGTTTTACTTTTAGTGTCTAATTGCAAACAGGATGCATGTTGTCTAATTGCAAACAGGATGCATGTTGTCTTATTGCAAACAGGATGCATGTTGTCTAATTGCAAACAGGATGCATGTTGTCTTATTGCAAACAGGATGCATGTTGTCTTATTGCAAACAGGATGCATGTTGTCTTATTGCAAACAGGATGCATGTTGTCTTATTGCAAACAGGATGCATGTTGTCTTATTGCAAACAGGATGCATGTTGTCTTATTGCAAACAGGATGCATGTTGTCTTATTGCAAACAGGATGCATGTTGTCTAATTGCAAACAGGATGCATGTTGTCTTATTGCAAACAGGATGCATGTTGTCTTATTGCAAACAGGAAGCATGTTGTCTAATTGCAAACAGGATGCATGTTGTCTAATTGCAAACAGGAAGCATGTTGTCTAATTGCAAACAGGATGCATGTTGTCTAATTGCAAACAGGAAGCATGTTGTCTAATTGCAAACAGGATGCATGTTGTCTAATTGCAAACAGGAAGCATGTTGTCTAATTGCAAACAGGATGCATGTTGTCTAATTGCAAACAGGAAGCATGTTGTCTAATTGCAAACAGGATGCATGTTGTCTAATTGCAAACAGGAAGCATGTTGTCTAATTGCAAACAGGATGCATGTTGTCTAATTGCAAACAGGATGCATGTTGTCTAATTGCAAACAGGAAGCATGTTGTCTAATTGCAAACAGGATGCATGTTGTCTAATTGCAAACAGGAAGCATGTTGTCTAATTGCAAACAGGATGCATGTTGTCTAATTGCAAACAGGAAGCATGTTGTCTTATTGCAAACAGGATGCATGTTGTCTTATTGCAAACAGGATGCATGTTGTCTTATTGCAAACAGGATGCATGTTGTCTAATTGCAAACAGGATGCATGTTTTGGAATATGTTTTATTCTGTTCAGGCTTCCTTCCTTTCACTGTTATTTAAGTTAGTATTTGGGAGTAACTACAATGTTGATCTATCCTCAGTTCTCCTATCACAGCAATTAAACTCTGTTTTAAAGTCACGATTGGCCTCTTGGTGAAATCCCTGAGTGGTTTCCTTCCTCTCGGGCAACTGAGGTTAGTAATGACGCCTGTATCTTAGTAGTGACTGGGTGTATTGATACACCATCCAAAGTGTAATTAACTTCACCATGCTCAAAGGGATATTCAATGTCTACTTTTTAAATGTTTACCCATCTATCAATAGGTGCCCTTCTTTACAAGGAATTGGAAAACCTCCCTGATCTTTGTGGTTGAATCTCTGTTTGAAATTCACTACTGGACTGAGGGACCTTACAGATAATTGTATATGTGGGGTACAGAGACGAGGTAGTCATTCCAAAACCACGTTAAACACTATCATTATTGCACACAGCGTGTGACCATGCAACTTGTTAAGCGCATTTTTACTCCTGAACTTCATGCTTTCCATAAAAAGGGGTTGAATATTTATTGTCTCAAGACATTTCAGCTTTTAATTTTTTCTCGTAATTTGTAAAAAATAAAAATAAATAAAAATGTCTAGAAACGTAATTTAAAATAAATAAATCTCTATTTAAATCAATTTTGAATTCAAGATGTACTCAACAAAATGGGGGAAAAAGTCAAGGTGGTGTGAATACTTTCTGAAGGCACTGGTATGACTTCAGGCAACAGCCACGGCTACCAAATAATGTTTTTGTCATAACATAATTTCTGAAAACCCTTGATAATATAGGCTACTACTGTCCTCTCTTCAATCATTCAATTTATAAATCACATTCAAATAATTAAATACAAATACGATCAGGACACATGCGCATTAGTCAGAGAAAATATACATTTGATAAAGAAAATAGACCTATAGGCCTCGACTGCCAATGCAAATTGGCAGATGATCGACTATTCAAAACAACAAGGCTTTTTCACAGTAAATGATCTTCACCATAAATTAACAGACAAAATGCCAAGCTAAGAATTCAAATAAATATACAGGCCTAAAATAGCATATAACAAAAAAAAACAAATGCAGCCGCCTGGCAGCTTTTTTACAACGGTTTGAATAAGAGAAGCATCGTCAACAATTGTCTTTAATATTACTACTATGTTATTATATTTTTCCCAGCTGAAAGAATAATTATACTATATTGTTTTAATAGAAATATCACCAATAATCATATTTTTGTTATATAAACATATTGATATTTGTTATTTAAAACCAATGAAAACATAATTAAGCATTTTTTGGTATGCACAGAAAAATAACCAACAACATTTGTTGCTTTAATTCAAATTATAAATGTTACGTAATTCCTAAATAATCCTGTGTAATTGCAAAATTTTAAATCATGGACATTCTGTATGTTATGTTCAAACAAAAACTTAAGAAGGGGTACTGTAAATATAGCTCACAAATATCTGAAAACCCTTCATACAAATATTGGTTTACCAAAACCTCATAACGTAGCTCAAAACGACCAAAACGGAGAACTGATGAAATCAACCGTTCAATGGAAAGAAGGGCTCTCTGGAGTGAGCTCGGCTACATCTGTTGCGTAAGAGGCTATAGCATAGGCTTTGGTGACATCATGCGGTCACAAATGGCATTTACATCTCATCCCCATTTAGAAGTGGACTCAAAAGCACCTGCATCTCATCCATTTTCTTCACCAGGCATTATTGTAAACATGGAATTAGTCAAAATTATTTCTACAGGGATGCTCAGTCCTTGACGCGAACTGAAATATAGGTGCGGGGTAGTTTACGTTTCTGTGCCGGGAACTGCAATATTTTATAAGAGATATAGGAACTCAAGTAGCATAAAGTGAGGTGCCGGCAACGTTACCACTAACCACGCACACGCAGTAACCCCAAGACTGCCGCGCAGCTCCGCCCGGACATCCACGCAGAGCACTTTAGAAATATCAGCCCACACAGAGAAGCTCGAGATTGAACTTCCCCGTTAGTTAACACTATCAAGGTTTCCCTTTACAGTGGCAATTGTGATCGATCAACGCAACATTAGCCACTTTCATTGCAACATACCTAAACAAAACAAACTATGCAAGAGATGTTGATGTAGGCAGAACACGTCAGGAGTAGGATTGTATTGCTCACGACTCACCGGCGAGGCATAACCAATCAGAGCTGCAGTAGGCCTATATGCAAATAGACCATTGACCATTTACTTTGAACTGTACTGTGTTTACAGAACGAGTGGTCTTGAGAAAATTCATTTGTTTTGAGATCAAAGGGAGAGCTGCATTTAGCCACGTGTGCATATTTGGTTCATATTCTTTGCTAGTTAGTGAGTTATTAGCCTGGTAATAGATCGTTTTTAGTCAGCAATAAGGCAGTGATTGCTTCCTACATCGCTAAGATGTAAAAGAGAATGGTTGACATGTATGTAACAGTATAATTTTAAACCGTCCCCTCGCCCATACCCGGGCGCGAACCAGGGACCTTCTGCACACATCAACAACAGTCACCCTCGAAGCATTGTTACCCATCGCTCCACAAAGGCGCACACCGCTAACTAAGCTAGCCGTTTCACATCCGTTACACTCACCCCCCTTTTGACCTTCCTCCTTTTGCCGCAGCAACCAGTAATCCGGGTCAACAGCACCAATGTAACAGTATAATTTTAAACAGTCCCCTCACCCATACCCGGGCGCGAACCAGGGACCTTCTGCACACATCAACAACAGTCACCCTCGAAGCATCGTTACCCATCTCTCCACAAAGGCAGCGGCCCTTGCAGAGCAAGGGGAACTACTACTTCAAGGTCTCAGAGCTAGTGACGTAACCGATTGAAGCGCTATTTAGCGCACACCGCTAACTAAGCTAGCCGTTTCACATCCGTTACATGTACATGCTCCTAACCAATTGTGCGATTTTGTTAGTTTTTTTTGCCTTGTTTGTAACTGATTTTGTAACTTATTTTCTACATAATGTTGCTGCTTACCGTCTCTTATGACCGACAATAACTTCTGGACATCAGAACTGCGATTACTCACCACGAACACTCACCACGAACTGGAAGAAGCTTTTTCCTTTAATGAGTCAGACGAGAAGGATATACTGCTCTCCCGGGAACAAGTTCAAATCCCCGTCATTTGCGTGAAGAAAAGATGGAGGAAAAGAGGACGCGGGTCGGGCTGCCTTCTGAGAAACCATAGGTGAGCGAGTCAACTCCCACTGCCATCCTTCCTACTTGGTAACATGCAATCATTGCAAAATAAAAATAGATGACCTACGATTACGATTATCTCTCCCCATTATCAACCTCTCCCCGACTGAGTCTGTAATACCTTCATGTTTCAAGCAGACCACCATAGTCCCTGTGCCCAAGGAAGCGAAGGTAACCTGCCTAAATGATTACCGCCCTGTAGCACGTCGGTAGCCATGAAGTGCTTTGAAAGGCTGGTCATGGCTCACATCAACAGCATTATCCTGGATACCCTAGACCCACTCCAATTTGCATACCTCCGCAAGAGATCCACAGATATTGTAATCTCAATCGCACTCCACACTGCCCTTTCCCACCTGGAGAAAAGGAACACCCATGTGAGAATGCTGTTCATTGGTGTTGAACACTGAGCTGTAGTCATGGTGCCCTCAAAGCGCATCACTAAGCTAAGGATCCTGGGACTAAACACCTCCCTCTGCAACTGGATCCTGGACTTCCTGACGGGCCGCCCCCAGGTGGTAAGGGTAGGCAACAACACATCTGCCACGCTGATCCTCAACACGGGGGCCCCTCAGGGGTGTGTACTTTGTCTCCTCCTGTACTCCCTGTTCACTCATGACTGCATGGCCAAACGACTCAAACACCATCATTTAGTTTGCTGACGACACAACAGTGGAAGGCCTGATCACCGACAATGATGAGACAGCCTATAGGGAGGAGGTCAGAGAACTGGCAGTGTGGTGCCAAGTCAACAACCTGTGTCTCAATGTGAGCAAGAGAAAGGAGCTGATCGTGGCCTACAGGAAAAGGCGGGCCGAACAGGCCCCCATTAACATCGATGGGGCTGTAGTGGAGCGGGTCGAGAGTTTCAAGTTCCTTGGTGTCCACATCAACAACGAACAATCATGGTTCAAACACACCAAGACAACCGTAACGAGGGCACGACAAAACCTTTTCCCCCTCAGGAGACTGAAAAGATTTAGCATGGGTCCCCAGATCCTCAAAAGGTTCTACAGCTGCACCATCGAGATCATCCTGACCGGTTGCATCACCGCCTGGTATTGCAACTGCTTGGCTTCCAATCGTAAGGCGCTACAGAGGGTAGTGCGTACAGCCCAGTACATAACTGGGGCCAAGCTTCCTGACATCCAGGACCTATATAATAGGCCACCGAACTATTACATTGACCCCCCCCTCCATTTGTTTTGTACACTGCTACTACTCTCTGTTTATTATCTATGCGTAGTCACTTCACCCCTACCTACATGTACAAATTACACCCTTTATATAGCCTCCACATTGACTCTGTACCGGTACACCCTGTATATAGCCTCCACATTGACTCTGTACCGGTACCCCCTGTATATAGCCTCCACATTGACTCTGTACCGGTACACCCTGTATATAGCCTCCACACTGACTCTGTACCGGTACCCCCTGTATATAGCCTCCACATTGACTCTGTACCGTAATACCCTGTATATAGCCTCCACATTGACTCTGTACCGGTGCCCCCTGTATATAGCCTCCACATTGACTCTGTACCGGTACCCCCTGTATATAGCCTCCACATCGACTCTGTACCGTAACCCCCTGTATATAGCCTCCACATTGACTCTGTACCGGTACTCCCTGTATATAGCCACCACACAAACCCGGTACACCCTGTATATAGCCTCGTAATTGTTATGTTATTGTTTTACTTTTTATTATAATTATTATTTTGAGTTAATTTGGTAAATATTTCCTTAACTCTTCTTGAACTGCACTGTTGGTTAAGGGCTTGTAAGTAAAAACATTCCACTGTAAGATTGCCACTTCCTGTATTCGGTGCATGTGACAAATAAAGTTTGATTTGATTCACAAGAGCACAAAACGTTTCTAGACATCTTTGAAAAGCCAAGAGCTTTATTTTTTGTCTTAAAGTGGCAGCGTTGCATCTTGAGACAGCTTATTCAAATCTAAGTAGCCAATAGGCAGAGGGTAGAATAATTTGTCTCGTTCTCTGTAATAACAGTATGGGAATGGTTTGAAAGTGGTTTCTTGCATCAAACAACACAACATTTTCAGTTACATCCTTGTCTGAAGGACAAGTGGATAAACAGGTTTAATGTTGTTTTTCTCCAGAAGTCTGATGGAATGTAGGCCTACACTGAACACCACACAATGGCTGCTACTGTAAGCCGAAAGATAGAACAGCTATTTCCATGTTAAAATATTATGGGATGCCTTTTCTCCATTGTTTTTGATGGTAGGCCACTCTGATAGGCCTACTACATTACGATCAAATAGTCACAGCATCCTTACTTGGCCACTGTTAAAACTGTAACTTAAAGCAGGTACAGCCTCAGTGTTCACAGTAAAACTGTAACTTAAAGCAGGTGGTTTCTGTGTTCACAGTAAAACTGTAACTTAAAGCAGGTACAGCCTCAGTGTTCACTGTAAACCTGTAACTTAAAGCAGGTGGTTTCTGTGTTCACAGTAGACCTGTAACTTAAAGCAGGTGGTTTCTGTGTTCACAGTAGACCTGTAACTTAAAGCAGGTGGTTTCTGTGTTCACAGTAAACCTGTAACTTAAAGCAGGTGGTTTCTGTGTTCACAGTAAACCTGTAACTTAAAGCAGGTGGTTTCTGTGTTCACAGTAAACCTGTAACTTAAAGCAGGTGGTTTCTGTGTTCACAGTAAACCTGTAACTTAAAGCAGGTGGTTTCTGTGTTCAGTAAACCTGTTCTTAAAGCAGGTGGTTTCTGTGTTCACAGTAAACCTGTAACTTAAAGCAGGTGGTTTCTGTGTTCACAGTAAACCTGTAACTTAAAGCAGGTGGTTTCTGTGTTGACAGTAAACCTGTAACTTAAAGCAGGTGGTTTCTGTGTTCAGTAAACCTGTAACTTAAAGCAGGTGGTTTCTGTGTTCACAGTAAACCTGTAACTTAAAGCAGGTGGTTTCTGTGTTCACAGTAAACCTGTAACTAAAGCAGGTGGTTTCTGTGTTCACAGTAAACCTGTAACTTAAAGCAGGTGGTTTCTGTGGAGACCTGTAACTAAAGCAGGTGGTTTCTGTGTTCACAGTAGACCTGTAACTTAAAGCAGGTGGTTTCTGTGTTTAGACCTGTAACTTAAAGCAGGTGGTTTCTGTGTTCACAGTAAACCTGTAACTTAAAGCAGGTGGTTTCTGTGTTCACAGTAAACCTGTAACTTAAAGCAGGTGGTTTCTGTGTTCACAGTAAACCTGTAATCAGGTGGTTTCTGTGTTTAAACCTTCTTAAAGCAGGTGGTTTCTGTGTTCACAGTAAACCTGTAATCAGGTGGTTTCTGTGTTTAAACCTGTAACTTAAAGCAGGTGGTTTCTGTGTTCACAGTAAACCTGTAACTTAAAGCAGGTGGTTTCTGTGTTCACAGTAGACCTGTAACTTAAAGCAGGTGGTTTCTGTGTTCACAGTAGACCTGTAACTTAAAGCAGGTGGTTTCTGTGTTCACAGTAGACGTGCCCTGGAAGTTGTACAGAATTTTCACAACGTTCGAAGTTTGACTCAGCAGACCTGAAATTTGGTCAGTGCTGAAAATTTGAGGGAACATTGGGTGTCGGAGATCTCTTTTCCTTGGGTGTCGGAGATCTCTTTTTCTTGGGTGTCAGAGATCTCTTTTTCTTGGGTGTCGGAGATCTCTTTTCCTTGGGTGTCGGAGATCTCTTTTCCTTGGGTGTCGGAGATCTCTTTTCCTTGGGTGTCGGAGATCTCTTTTCCTTGGGTGTCGGAGATCTCTTTTCCTTGGGTGTCGGAGATCTCTTTTCCTTGTCTTTGGGAGGTGGTGTGGAGCAACCTTACTTTTTATTATATATTTTATTCAAGAGACATCAAATACCAATATATGCCTTTTTGTTTGTGTTTTTATTTACAGTGTTTGTCTGAATTACAATAAAAATGCTTGAATGAATTGTTTGAGATGCCTCATCTTGGTGATTTCACTGGCGGACATGGACTACAGCTCATAGACTTCACATCCAAAACGGCACCCTATTCCCTATATAGTGCACTACTTTAGACCAGGGCTGGCACCCTATTCCCTATATAGTGCACTACTTTAGATCTCAGACATGTCTTTGGATCCCGAATCAAAGCCTTAACTTCAGGATGGGATACCAGGTCCAAAACAAGTATTGTACTATAAAAAGGGTCCAAAAGCAGTGCACTATGAAAGGGAATATGGTGCCATTCGGGACACATGGTTGTTGGTCAGTGCTGTATTACAGTAGAGCTGACTCTGAGCCGGACCCAGCCAGCAGCCTTGGCAGACAGACAGCGATCACCACAGCAATATGGCCATTCTTCTCCTCTTCTCCTCTCCTCTCCTCTCCTCTCCTCTCCTCTCCTCTCCTCTCCTCTCCGCCGTCTCAGTGACTCTCTCCTTTCTTGCCCACAACCTAGTCAAATAAAAACACAAACCGTGTGGAGAAAAAAAGAAAAAATGCAAAC
>NW_025749035.1:17500-28356 GCF_021184085.1 Oncorhynchus gorbuscha
TTTAGCCTGCAGGTTGGCCTGAGGTAACAGATGGTAACACCAGTCAGGAAGACGGTTTAGCCTGCAGGTTGGCCTGAGGTAACCCCAGCCAGGAAGACAGGTTAGCCTGCAGGTTGGCCTGAGGTAACAGATGGTAACCCCAGTCAGGAAGACGGTTTAGCCTGCAGGTTGGCCTGAGGTAACCCCAGTCAGGAAGACGGTTTAGCCTGCAGGTTGGTCTGAGGTAACAGATGGTAACACCAGTCAGGAAGACGGTTTAGCCTGCAGGTTGGCCTGAGGTAACCCCAGTCAGGAAGACGGTTTAGCCTGCAGGTTGGCCTGAGGTAACAGATGGTAACACCAGTCAGGAAGACGGTTTAGCCTGCAGGTTGGCCTGAGGTAACCCCAGTCAGGAAGACGGTTTAGCCTGCAGGTTGGCCTGAGGTAACCCCAGTCAGGAAGACGGTTTAGCCTGCAGGTTGGCCTGAGGTAACCCCAGTCAGGAAGACGGTTTAGCCTGCAGGTTGGCCTGAGGTAACAGATGGTAACACCAGCCAGGAGAAGCATACATATGAAAAAGTAGCCCAACAGACAAGACATTGTTTTTCACCAGGTGAGGGATATTTTTATCCTTGTAAATATAGAAAAAGAACAACAGTTCTAAGCTGTAAAGTCTACTAGAAAGTGGCCACACTGAGGTGAACAATTTCAGCACATTCAAACGGCTCTGAACTAACGTAGGAGACGCTGACGGCGATCTATCCTCAAACTCACCTGCTCATCGCAGTCGGACTCCAGGTAGGTGGTGTCCTTGACTAAGCAGTTGTCAAAGCCGCTCTCGTCGCTCTCGTTTAGGCACTCGCAGCCGGCTTTGTTCACAAACGGCATCAGGTCCATCTTAACACACAGAATCAAAATTATTCAGACAAGGCAAGGCCCGTGTTAAGTCCACATTACAAGCCCGTGTTAAGGCCACATTACAAGGCCCGTGTTAAGGCCACATTACAAGGCCCGTGTTAAGGCCACATTACAAGCCTGTGTTAAGGCCGTGTTAAGTCCACATTACAAGGCCGTGTTAAGTCCACATTACAAGGCTGTGTTAAGTCCACATTACAAGGCCGTGTTAAGTCCACATTACAAGGCTGTGTTAAGTCCACATTACAAGGCCGTGTTAAGTCCACATTACAAGGCTTTGTTAAGTCCACATTACAAGGCCCGTGTTAAGTACACATTACAAGGCCGTGTTAAGTCCACATTACAAGGCCGTGTTAAGGCCACATTACAAGGCTGTGTTAAGTCCACATTACAAGGCCCGTGTTAAGTCCACATTACAAGGCCGTGTTAAGTCCACATTACAAGGCCCGTGTTAAGTCCACATTACAAGGCTGTGTTAAGTCCACATTACAAGGCCGTGTTAAGTCCACATTACAAGCCTGTGTTAAGGCCGTGTTAAGTCCACATTACAAGGCCGTGTTAAGTCCACATTACAAGCCCGTGTTAAGGCCGTGTTAAGTCCACATTACAAGGCCGTGTTAAGGCCGTGTTAAGGCCACATTACAAGCCCGTGTTAAGTCCACATTACAAGCCCGTGTTAAGTCCACATTACAAGCCCGTGTTAAGTCCACATTACAAGGCCGTGTTAAGGCCGTGTTAAGTCCACATTACAAGGCCGTGTTAAGGCCGTGTTAAGTCCACATTACAAGGCCGTGTTAAGTCCACATTACAAGGCTTTGTTAAGTCCACATTACATTAGTGTAGTGTCAACAACGCAGCCACTGTCAGCTAGCCTACAAAGTCAACAACGCAGCCACTGCCAGCTAGCCTACTTCAGCAGTACTGTATCATTTTTAATAATTTTAGTCAATAAGATTCTTGCTACGTAAGCTTAACTTTCTGAACATTCGAGACGTGTAGTCCACTTGTCATTCCAATCTCCTTGCATTAGCGTAGCCTCTTCTGTAGCCTGTCAACTATGTGTCTGTCTATCCCTGTTCTCTCCTCTCTGCACAGACCATACAAACGCTCCACACCGCGTGGCCGCTGCCACCCTAATCTGGTGGTCCCAGCGCGCACGACCCACGTGGAGTTCCAGGTCTCCGGTAGCCTCTGGAACTGCCGATCTGCAGCCAACAAGGCAGAGTTCATCTCAGCCTATGCCTCCCTCCAGTCCCTCGACTTCTTGGCACTGACAGAAACATGGATCACCACAGATAACACTGCTACTCCTACTGCTCTCTCTTCGTCCGCCCACGTGTTCTCGCACACCCGAGAGCTTCTGGTCAGCGGGGTGGTGGCATAGGGATCCTTCTCTCTCCCATGTGGTCATTCTCTCTTTCTCCCCTTACCCATCTGTCTATCGCCTCCTTTGAATTTCATGCTGTCACAGTTACCAGCCCTTTCAAGCTTAACATCCTTATCATTTATCGCCCTCCAGGTCCCCTCGGAGAGTTCATCAATGAGCTTGATGCCTTGATAAGCTCCTTTCCTGAGGACGGCTCACCTCTCACAGTTCTGGGCGACTTTAACCTCCCCACGTCTACCTTTGACTCATTCCTCTCTGCCTCCTTCTTTCCACTCCCTCCTCTTTTGACCTCACCCTCTCACCTTCCCCCTACTCACAAGGCAGGCAATACGCTCGACCTCATCTTTACTAGATGCTGTTCTTCCACTAACCTCATTGCAACTCCCCTCCAAGTCTCCGACCACTACCTTGTATCCTTTTCCCTCTCGCTCTCATCCAACACTTCCCACACTGCCCCTACTCGGATGGTATCGCGCCGTCCCAACCTTCGCTCTCTCTCCCCCGCTACTCTCTCCTCTTCCATCCTATCATCTCTTCCCTCTGCTCAAACCTTCTCCAACCTATCTCCTGATTCTGCCTCCTCAACCCTCCTCTCCTCCCTTTCTGCATCCTTTGACTCTCTATGTCCCCTATCTTCCAGGCCGGCTCGGTCCTCCCCTCCCGCTCCGTGGCTTGACGACTCAATGCGAGCTCACAGAACAGGGCTCCGGAAGGCCGAGCGGAAATGGAGGAAAACTCGCCTCCCTGCGGACCTGGCATCCTTTCACTCCCTCCTCTCTACATTTTCCTCCTCTGTCTCTGCTGCTAAAGCCACTTTCTACCACTCTAAATTCCAAGCATCTGCCTCTAACCCTAGGAAGCTCTTTGCCACATTCTCCTCCCTCCTGAATCCTCCCCCCCCCCCTCCCTCTCTGCAGATGACTTCGTCAACCATTTTGAAAAGAAGATCGACGACATCCGATCCTCGTTTGCTAAGTCAAACAACACCGCTGGTTCTGCTCACACTGCCCTACCCTGTGCTCTGACCTTTTTCTCCCTCTCTCTCCAGATGAAATCTCGCGTCTTGTGACGGCCGGCCGCCCAACAACCTGCCCGCTCGACCCTATCCCCTCCTCTCTTCTCCAGACCATTTCCGGAGACCTTCTCCCTTACCTCACCTCGCTCATCAACTTATCCCTGACCGCTGGCTACGTCCCTTCCGTCTTCAAGAGAGCGAGAGTTGCACCCCTTCTGAAAAAACCTACACTCGATCCCTCCGATGTCAACAACTACAGACCAGTATCCCTTCTTTCTTTTCTCTCCAAAACTCTTGAACGTGCCGTCCTTGGTCAGCTCTCCCGCTATCTCTCTCAGAATGACCTTCTTGATCCAAATCAGTCAGGTTTCAAGACTAGTCATTCAACTGAGACTGCTCTTCTCTGTATCACGGAGGCGCTCCGCACCGCTAAAGCTAACTCTCTCTCCTCTGCTCTCATCCTTCTAGACCTATCGGCTGCCTTCGATACTGTGAACCATCAGATCCTCCTCTCCACCCTCTCCGAGTTGGGCATCTCCGGCGCGGCCCACGCTTGGATTGCGTCCTACCTGACAAGTCGCTCCTACCAGGTGGCGTGGCGAGAATCTGTCTCCTCACCACGCGCTCTCACCACTGGTGTCCCCCAGGGCTCTGTTCTAGGCCCTCTCCTATTCTCGCTATACACCAAGTCACTTGGCTCTGTCATAACCTCACATGGTCTCTCCTATCATTGCTATGCAGACGACACACAATTAATCTTCTCCTTTTCCCCCTTCTGATGACCAGGTGGCGAATCGCATCTCTGCATGTCTGGCAGACATATCAGTGTGGATGACGGATCACCACCTCAAGCTGAACTTCGGCAAGACGGAGCTGCTCTTCCTCCCGGGAAGGACTGCCCGTTCCATGATCTCGCCATCACGGTTGACAACTCCATTGTGTCCTCCTCCCAGAGCGCTAAGAACCTTGGCGTGATCCTGGACAACAAACTGTCGTTCTCAACTAACATCAAGGCGGTGGCCCGTTCCTGTAGGTTCATGCTCTACAACATCCGCAGAGTACGACCCTGCCTCACACAGGAAGCGGCGCAGGTCCTAATCCAGGCACTTGTCATCTCCCGTCTGGATTACTGCAACTCGCTGTTGGCTGGGCTCCCTGCCTGTGCCATTAAACCCCTACAACTCATCCAGAACGCCGCAGCCCGTCTAGTGTTCAACCTTCCCAAGTTCTCTCACGTCACCCCGCTCCTCCGCTCTCTCCACTGGCTTCCAGTTGAAGCTCGCATCCGCTACAAGACCATGGTGCTTGCCTACGGAGCTGTGAGGGGAACGGCACCTCAGTACCTCCAGGCTCTGATCAGGCCCTACACCCAAATAAGGGCACTGCGTTCATCCACCTCTGGCCTGCTCGCCTCCCTACCACTGAGGAAGTACAGTTCCCGCTCAGCTCAGTCAAAACTGTTCGCTGCTCTGGCTCCCCAATGGTGGAACAAACTCCCTCACGACGCCAGGACAGCGGAGTCAATCACCACCTTCCGGAGACACCTGAAACCCCACCTCTTTAAGGAACACCTAGGATAGGATAAAGTAATCCTTCTCACCCCCCCCTTAAAATATTTAGATGCACTATTGTAAAGTGGTTGTTCCACTGGATGTCATAAGGTGAATGCACCAATTTGTAAGTCGCTCTGGATAAGAGCGTCTGCTAAATGACTTAAATGTAAATGTAAATGTAACAAGGCCCGTGTTAAGTACACATTACAAGGCCGTGTTAAGTCCACATTACAAGGCCGTGTTAAGGCCACATTACAAGGCTGTGTTAAGTCCACATTACAAGGCCCGTGTTAAGTCCACATTACAAGGCCCGTGTTAAGGCCACATTACAAGGCTGTGTTAAGTCCACATTACAAGGCCGTGTTAAGTCCACATTACAAGCCCGTGTTAAGGCCGTGTTAAGTCCACATTACAAGGCCGTGTTAAGTCCACATTACAAGCCCGTGTTAAGGCCGTGTTAAGTCCACATTACAAGCCCGTGTTAAGGCCGTGTTAAGTCCACATTACAAGGCCGTGTTAAGGCCGTGTTAAGTCCACATTACAAGGCCGTGTTAAGGCCGTGTTAAGGCCACATTACAAGCCCGTGTTAAGTCCACATTACAAGGCCGTGTTAAGGCCGTGTTAAGGCCACATTACAAGCCCGTGTTAAGTCCACAATACAAACACAAGAGCAGCTTCACAGCGTGCAGCAGCACCGCCTGAAATGTTGACTTTGCTTTAGAGAAACGGAGTATCCTTTTGTAGTGGATGGTTTGCTCTGCTGCTGTCTCTTCTGAGATGTTTAGATTTGAGTCCTTTAGCAGATGTTCTTATCCAGAGCGACTGACGGTTTTTTAAGAGAATTCATCTTAAAAAGATAGACATGTGGCTGTCCCACCTCGCTAAATCAGAGTGATTAGAGTCGGGACGATACCAGAATCTCAATGTCTTTTTTTTTTTTACTGACAAAAAAATGAAAACACAAAACAGACCAAACTCTTTAGTCCTTTAAAAAAACCTGCTGTATGTAAAATATTGTGCTATCGCTTGGTTAAATAAATAAATATATATATACACATACATGAATGACTCTCTCTGACAACATAGTGACGTTTGTTTCCAACACGGTATTCTCCTAAAGATGTGAAATCTGTTTTGTACAGCGATACTGGTATAATCCCAGCTCTAATAGAAACGACACGTTTCCTCAATAAAGTAACTATCAGCAAAGTCAGAGCTAGTCAGAGGCCTGTCCCGAGGCCTGTCCCGAGGCCTGTCCCAAAGTACAGCCATACTGGACCCAGAATTGGCTTGGTCAGTCGTATTCACAGAACTTCTGCAGTGCGCTGTGGTACGGTCCAGAAGCTTCTGCGTTTGGCGTCCCGTCTCGGGAAGAACGGGGAAAGGAACCCGCTCTGTTATGGGACAATTCCACTGGAAACAGACTGATGCCAAAACTAATCACCAAGCCGACTGGGTGAAATAGTCTGTCGATGTTCAGACACTGAAACCTCATTTCTACTGTGAGTCGCTATCGATAAGAGCGTCTGCTAAGTGAATAAATTGTAACTTATTATATGAACATTTGGAGTCTCGGCATCATTATTTTACCGTGGAATTGCCCCCTTATACACTGAGTATACAAAACATTAGGAACACCTTCCTGATATTGAGTTTAACACCTCCTTCCCCTCCCTTTGCCCTCAGAACAGCCTTAAGTCTGGGCGTGGACTCTACAAGGTGTCGAAAGAGTTCCACAGGGATGCTGGCCCATGTTGACTCCAATGCTTCCACAGGGACGCTGGTCCATGTTGACTACAAAGCGTTCCACAGGGACGCTGGTCCATGTTGACTCCAATGCTTCCCACAGTTGTGTCAAGTTGACTGGATGTCCATTGGGTGGTGGACCATTGTTGATACACACGGGAAACAGTTGAGTGTGAAAAACCCAGCAGAGTTGCAGTTCATGACACAAACCGGTGCTCCTGGGAGCCTACTACTATAACATGTTCAAAGGGCACTTAAATATTTTATCTTGTCCATTCACCCTCTGAATGGCACATATACACGATCCATGTCTCAATTTGGTATTTTATTAGGATCCCCATTAGTTGTTGCAGTAGCAGCAGCTAGTCTTCCTGGGTTCCACACAAAACAGGAAACATAACACAGAATGACATTATACAGAACATCAATAGACAAGAACAGATCAAGGACAGAACGACTTTTAAAGGCCCACGTAGCCTACATATCAATGTTTACACACAAACTATCTAGGTCACATGGGGGAGAAGTGTTCTTTTATCTGTTTTTTTTAAACCAAGTTTGCTGTTTATTTGAGCAATATGAGATGGAAGGAAGTTCCATGCAATAAGGGCTCTATATAATACTGTATGTTTTCTTGAATTTGTTTGGGGACGGTGAAAAGACCCCTGAGGGGCATGTCTGGTGGGATAAGTGTGTGTGTCAGAGCTGTGTGTAAGTTGACTATGCAAACATTTTGAGATTTTCAACACTCGGCTGCAGTGAAGGCTGCAGTGAAGGAGAGACTGCATGATTGACCCTCACCACCTGGGGGCGGCCCGTCAGGAAGTCCAGTACCCAGTTGCACAGGGCGGGGTCGAGACCCAGGGTCTCGAGCTTGATGACGAGCTTGGAGGGTACTATGGTGTTGAATGCCGAGCTGTAGTCGATGAACAGCATTCTCACATAGGTATTCCTCTTGTCCAGGTGGGTTAGGGCAGTGTGCAGTGTGGTTGAGATTGCATCGTCTGTGGACCTATTTGGGCGGTAAGCAAGTGGAGTGGGTCTAGGGTGTCAGGTAGGGTGGAGGTGATATGGTCCTTGACTAGTCTCTCAAAGCACTTCATGATGACGGAAGTGAGTGCTACGGGGCGGTAGTCGTTTAGCTCAGTTACCTTAGCTTTCTTGGGAACAGGAACAATGGTGGCCCTCTTGAAGCATGTGGGAACAGCAGACTGGTATAGGGATTGATTGAATATGTCCGTAAACACACCGGCCAGCTGGTCTGCGCATGCTCGGAGGGCGCGGCTGGGGATGCCGTCTGGGCCTGCAGCCTTGCGAGGGGTTAACACGTTTAAATGTCTTACTCACCTCGGCTGCAGTGAAGGAGAGACTGCATGTTTCCGTTGCAGGCCGTGTCAGTGGCACTGTATTGTCCTCAAAGCGGGCAAAAAGTTATTTAGTCTGCCTGGGAGCAAGACATCCTGGTCCGTGACTGGGCTGGATTTCATCTTGTAGTCCGTGATTGACTGTAGACCCTGCCACATGCCTCTTGTGTCTGAGCCATTGAATTGAGATTCCACTTTGTCTCTGTACTGACGCTTAGCTTGTTTGATAGCCTTACGGAGGAATAGCTGCACTGTTTGTATTCAGTCATGTTGCCAGACACCTTGCCCTGATTAAAAGCAGTGGTTCGCGCTTTCAGTTTCACGCGAATGCTGCCATCAATCCACGGTTTCTGGTTAGGGAATGTTTTTATCGTTGCTATGGGAACGACATCTTCGACGCACGTTCTAATGAACTCGCACACCGAATCAGCGTATTCGTCAATATTCCCATCTGACGCAATACGAAACATGTCCCAGTCCACGTGATGGAAGCAGTCTTGGAGTGTAGAGTCAGCTTGTTCTGACCAGCGTTGGACAGACCTCAGCGTGGGAGCCTCTTGTTTTAATTTCTGTCTGTAGGCAGGGATCAGCAAAATGGAGTCGTGGTCAGCTTTTCCGAAAGGGGCGGGGCAGGGCCTTATATGCGTCGCGGAAGTTAGAGTAACAATGATCCAGGTTTTACCACCCCTGGTTGCGCAATCGATATGCTGATAAAATTTAGGGAGTCTTGTTTTCAGATTGGCTTTGTTAAAATCCCCAGCTACAATGAATGCAGCCTCCGGATAAATGTTTTCCAGTTTGCAAAGAGTTAAATAAAGTTCGTTCAGAGCCATCGATGTGTCTGCTTGGGGGGGATATATACGGCTGTGATTATAATCGAAGAGAATTCTCTTGGAAGATAATGCGGTCTACATTTGATTGTGAGGAATTCTAAATCAGGTGAACAGAAGGATTTGAGTTCCTGTATGTTTTCTTCATCACACCATGTCCCGTTAGTCATGAGGCATACGCCCCCTCCACTCTTCTTACCAGAGAGATGTTTGTTTCTGTCGGCGCGATGCGTGGAGAAACCCGTTGGCTGCACCGCCCTGGATAGCGTTTTCCCAGTAAGCCATGTCTCCGTAAAGCAGAGAACGTTGCAGTCTCTGATGTCCCTCTGGAATGCCACCCTTGCTCGGTTCATCAACCTTGTTGTCGAGGAGACTGGACATTGGCAAGAAGAATACTGGGAAGTGGTGCGCGATGTGCCCTTTTTCAGTCTGACCAGAACACCGCCGCGTTTCCCTCTTTTTCGGAGTCGTTTCCTTGGGTCGCTGCATGCGATCCATTCCGTTGTCCTGTTTGTAAGGCAGAACACAGGATCGCGTCCGCGGAAAACATATTCTTGGTCGTACTGATGGTGAGTTGGCTGATCTTATATTCAGTAGTTCTTCTCGACTGTATGTAATGAAACCTAAGATGACCTGGGGTACTAATGTAAGAAATAACACGTAAAAAAACAAAAAACTGCATAGTTTCCTAGGAACGCGAAGCGGGCGGCCATCTCAGTCGGCGCCGGCTGATCAGCACGGGGCCCACAAGGGTGCGTTCTGAGCCCTCTCCTGCTCCCTGTTCACCCACGACTGCGTGGCCACGCACGCCTCCAACTCAATCATCAAGTTTGCGGACGACAACAGTGGTAGGCTTGATTACCAACAACGGCGAGGCGGCCTACAGGGAGGAGGTGAGGGCCCTTGGAGTGTGGTGTCAGGAAAATAACCTCACACTCAACGTCAACAAAACTAAGGAGATGATTGTGGACTTCAGGAAACAGCAGAGGAACACCCCCTATCACATCGATGGAACAGTAGTGGAGAGGGTAGCTAGTTTTAAGTTCCTCGCATACACATCACAGACAAACTGAATTGGTCACTCACACTGACAGCGTCGTGAAGAAGGGCGCAGCAGCGCCTATTCAACCTCAGGAGGCTGAAAAATTCGGCTTGTCACCAAAAGCACTCACAAACTTCTACAGATGCTCAATCGAGAAGCATCCTGGCGGGCTATCACCGCCTGGTACGGCAACTGCTCCGCCCTCAGCCGTAAGGCTCTCCAGAGGGTAGTGAGGACTGCACAACGCATCACCGAGGGCAAACTACCTGCCCACTCCAGGACACCTACACCACCCGTTGTTACAGGAAGGCCATAAAGATCATCAAGGACATCAACCACCCGAACCACTGCCTGTTCACCCCGCTATCATCCAGAAGGCGAGGTCAGTACAGGTGCATCAAAGCTGGGACCGAGAGACTGAAGAAGCAGCTTCTATCTCAAGGCCATCAGACTGTTAGAAATAGCCACCACTAACATTGAGTGGCTGCTGTAACACACTGTCATTATTTTTGAAGAGCCCAACTCCAGCCATTTTAATAATGGGAATTGATGGAAATGATGTAAATATCACTAGCCACTTTAAACAATGCTACCTTATATAATGTTACTTACCTACATTATTCATCTCATATGCATATGTATATACTGTACTCTACAACATCGACTGCATCCTTATGTAACACATGTATCACTAGCCACTTTAACTATGCCACTTTGTTTACTTTGTCTACACACTCATCTCATATGTATATACTGTACTCGATACCATCTACTGTATGCTGCTCTGTACCATCACTCATTCATATATCCTTATGTACATGTTCCTTATCCCCTTACACTGTGTATAAGACAGTAGTTTTGGAATTGTTAGTTAGATTACTTGTTGGTTATCACTGCATTGTCGGAACTAGAAGCACAAGCATTTCGCTACACTCCTCGCATTAACATCTGCTAACCATGTGTATGTGACAAATAAAATTTGATTTGATTTGATTTGATTTGATATAAAAAGAAGAAGTGATGCA
>NW_025749036.1:0-28352 GCF_021184085.1 Oncorhynchus gorbuscha
GAGAAGAGGAGATGGAGGAGAGAGAGATAGAGGAGAGAGAGAGAGGAGAAGAGAAGAGGAGATAGAGGAGAAAGAGAAGAGGAGATGAGAGAAAGAGGAGAGAGAGGAGAAGAGAGAAGAGGAGATAGAGGAGAAAGAGAAGAGGAGATAGAGGAGAAAGAGAAGAGGAGATAGAGGAGAAAGAGAAGAGGAGATGGAGAGAGAAAGAGAAGAGGAGATAGAGGAGAAGAGAAGAGGAGATAGAGGAGAAGAGAAGAAGAGGAGATAGAGGAGAAAGAGAAGAGGAGATAAGAGGAGAAGAGAGAAGAGAAGACATAGAGAAGAAAGAGAAGAGGAGATGGAGAAGAAAGAGAAGAGGAGATGAGGAGAAAGAGAAGAGGAGATAGAGGAGAAGAGAAGAGGGGATAGAGGAGAAAGAGAGAGAGGAGATAGAGGAGAAAGAAAAGAGGACATAGAGAAGAAAGAGAAGAGGAGATGGAGAAGAAAGAGAAGAGGAGATGGGAGAAAGAAAGAGGAGATAGGAGAAGAGAAGAGGAGATAGAGGAGAAAGAGAAGAGGAGATAGAGGAGAAAGAGAAGAGGAGATAGAGGAGAAAGAGAAGAGGAGATAGGAGAAAGAGAAGAGGAGATAGAGGAGAAAGAGAAGAGGAGATAGAGGAGAAAGAGAAGAGGAGATAGAGAAGAGAAGATAGAGGAGAAAGAGAAGAGGAGATAGAGGAGAAAGAGGAGATGGAGAAGAAAGAGAAGAGGAGATGGAGAAGAAAGAGAAGAGGAGATAGAGGAGACAGAGAAGAGGAGATAGAGGAGAAAGAGAAGAGGAGATAGAGGAGAAAGAGAAGAGGAGATAGAGGAGAAAGAGAAGAGGAGATAGAGGAGATAGGTAAAATGCGTAAAGGAGGAGGAGGAAGATGAGTGGGACTAAAGAGAAGAGTCAGTGTGGCAGCAGCAGTGGCAGTCCAGACAGGGACGGTGACAGAGCTGCTTGGACTCTGTTTTTCTGCTTGGTTGGATCTTTCAGAACTCATTCTCTCTCTCTGACAACAACAACCTGACAAGAACACAGGACATCGAATTAGAACACAGGACATCGAATTAGAACACAGGACATTGAATTAGAACACAGGACATCGAATTAGAACACAGGACATCGAATTAGACACAGGACATCGAATTAGAACACAGGACATTGAATTAGAACACAGGACATCGGGTAGAACACAGGACAGCCGAATTAGAACACAGGACATCGGAATTAGAACACAGAACATCGAATTAGAACACAGGACAGCAGGTGGGAACACAGGACATCGGAATTAGAACACAGGACGTAGTGCAGATTAGAACACAGGACATCGAATTAGAACACAGGACATCGAATTAGAACACAGGACATCGAATTAGAACACAGGACATTGAATTAGAACTCCCCTGGACATCAGATATATAGTTGGACTACAGGACCTAGTCAGATATTAGTTGGAGCTACCACCACTATCAGATATAGTTGGAGCTACCACACCTAGGACATCGATTGGAGCTACCTAGAACTGCTAGGACATCGGTCAGATCTATAGTTGGACTACACCACATCAGATATATAGTTGAAGACCACCACTAGGACATCTAATTCTCCACCTAGTCAGATCTATAGTTGGGCCACCACCTAGTCAGATCTATAGTTGGAGCTACCACCACCTAGTCAGATATATAGTTGGAGCTACCACCTAGTCAGATATATAGTTGGAGCTACCACCTAGTCAGATATATAGTTGGAGCTACCACCACCTAGTCAGATATATAGTTGGAGCTACCACCACTAGTCCAGATCTATAGTTGGAGCTACCACCTAGTCAGATCTATAGTTGGAGCTACCACCTAGTCAGATCTATAGTTGGAGCTACCTGCACCTAGTCAGATATATAGTTGGAGCTACCACCACCTAGTCAGATCTATAGTTGGAGCTACCACCTAGTCAGATCTATAGTTGGAGCTACCACCACCTAGTCAGATATATAGTTGGAGCTACCACACCACCTAGTCAGATATATAGTTGGAGCTACCACCACCTAGTCAGATATATAGTTGGAGCTGCCTAGTCAGATCTAGTTGGGCTACTGCCACCTAGTCAGATATATAGTTGGAGCTACCACCACTAGTCAGATCTATAGTTGGGCTACCACCTAGTCAGATCTATAGTTGGAGCTACCACCTAGTCAGATATATAGTTGGAGCTACCACCACCTAGTCAGATCTATAGTTGGAGCTACCACCACCTAGTCAGATCTATAGTTGGAGCTACCACCACCTAGTCAGATATATAGTTGGAACTACCACCTAGTCAGATATATAGTTGGAGCTACCACCACCTAGTCAGATATATAGTTGGAGCTACCACCTAGTCAGATCTATAGTTGGAGCCACCACCTAGTCAGATCTATAGTTGGAGCCCACCACCTAGTCAGATCTATAGTTGGAGCTACCACCACCTAGTCAGATCTATAGTTGGAGCCACCACCACCTAGTCAGATCTATAGTTGGAGCTACACCACCTAGTCAGATATATAGTTGGAGCTACCACCACCTAGTCAGATATATAGTTGGAGCTACCACCACCTAGTCAGATATATAGTTGGGCCACCACCTAGTCAGATCTATAGTTGGAGCTACCACCACCTAGTCAGATCTATAGTTGGAGCTGCCACCTAGTCAGATATATAGTTGGAGCTACCACCACCTAGTCAGATATATAGTTGGAGCTACCACCTAGTCAGATCTATAGTTGGAGCTACCACCTAGTCAGATATATAGTTGGAGCTACCACCACCTAGTCAGATCTATAGTTGGAGCTACCACCTAGTCAGATCTATAGTTGGAGCCACCACCTAGTCAGATCTATAGTTGGAGCTACCACCACCTGAGTCAGATATATAGTTGGAGCTACCACCACCCTAGTCAGATCTATAGTTGGAGCTACCACCTAGTCAGATCTATAGTTGGAGCTACCACCACCTAGTCAGATATATAGTTGGAGCTACCACCACCTAGTCAGATCTATAGTTGGAGCTACCACCACTATAGTTGGAGCTAGTCAGATCTATAGTTGGAGCTACCACCTAGTCAGATCTATAGTTGGAGCTACCACCTAGTCAGATATATAGTTGGAGCTACCACCACCCTAGTCAGATCTATAGTTGGAGCTACCACCACCTAGTCAGATCTATAGTTGGAGCTACCACCACCTAGTCAGATCTATAGTTGGAGCTACCACCTAGTCAGATCTATAGTTGGAGCTACCACCACCTAGTCAGATCTATAGTTGGAGCTACACCACCTAGTCAGATCTATAGTTGGAGCTACCACCACCTAGTCAGATCTATAGTTGGAGCCACCACCTAGTCAGATCTATAGTTGGAGCTACCACCACCTAGTCAGATCTATAGTTGGAGCTACCACTAGTCAGATCTATAGTTGGAGCTACCACCACCTAGTCAGATATATAGTTGGAGCTACCACCACCTAGTCAGATATAGTTGGAGCTACCACCACCTAGTCAGATCTATAGTTGTTATAGTTGGAGCCACCACCTGGAGTTGGAGCTACCACCAGTCAGATCTATAGTTGGAGCTACCACCACCTAGATCTATAGTTGGAGCTACCACCTAGTCAGATCTATAGTTGGAGCTACCACCTAGTCAGATATATAGTTGGAGCTACCACCACCTAGTCAGATATATAGTTGGAGCTACCACCACCTAGTCAGATATATAGTTGGAGCTACCACCTAGTCAGATCTATAGTTGGAGCTACCACCACCTAGTCAGATCTATAGTTGGAGCTACCACCTAGTCAGATCTATAGTTGGAGCTACCACCACCTAGTCAGATCTATAGTTGGAGCTACCACCTAGTCAGATATATAGTTGGAGCTACCACCACCTAGTCAGATATATAGTTGGAGCTACCACCACCTAGTCAGATCTATAGTTGGAGCTACCACCTAGTCAGATATATAGTTGGAGCTACCACCACCTCTATAGTTGGAGCAGATCTATAGTTGGAGCTACCACCACCTAGTCAGATATATAGTTGGAGCTACCACCACCTAGTCAGATCTATAGTTGGAGCTACCACCACCTAGTCAGATCTATAGTTGGAGCTACCACCACCTAGTCAGATCTATAGTTGGAGCTACCACCTAGTCAGATATATAGTTGGAGCTACCACCACCTAGTCAGATATATAGTTGGAGCTACCACCACCTAGTCAGATATATAGTTGGAGCTACCACCTAGTCAGATATATAGTTGGAGCTACCACCACCTAGTCAGATATATAGTTGGAGCTACCACCTAGTCAGATCTATAGTTGGAGCTACCACCACCTAGTCAGATCTATAGTTGGAGCTACCACCACCTAGTCAGATATATAGTTGGAGCTACCACCTAGTCAGATATATAGTTGGAGCTACCACCACCTAGTCAGATATATAGTTGGAGCTACCACCACCTAGTCAGATATATAGTTGGAGCTACCACCACCTAGTCAGATATATAGTTGGAGCTACCACCACCTAGTCAGATATATAGTTGGAGCTACCACCACCTAGTCAGATATATAGTTGGAGCTACCACCACCTAGTCAGATCTATAGTTGGAGCTACCACCACCTAGTCAGATATATAGTTGGAGCTACCACCTAGTCAGATATATAGTTGGAGCTACCACCACCTAGTCAGATCTATAGTTGGAGCTACCACCACCTAGTCAGATCTATAGTTGGAGCTACCACCACCTAGTCAGATATATAGTTGGAGCTACCACCACCTAGTCAGATCTATAGTTGGAGCTACCACCACCTAGTCAGATATATAGTTGGAGCTACCACCACCTAGTCAGATATATAGTTGGAGCTACCACCACCTAGTCAGATCTACCACCACCTAGTATATAGTTGGAGCTACCACCTAGTCAGATATATAGTTGGAGCTACCACCACCTAGTCAGATATATAGTTGGAGCTACCACCTAGTCAGATCTATAGTTGGAGCTACCACCACCTAGTCAGATATATAGTTGTAGCTACCACCTAGTCAGATATATAGTTGGAGCTACCACCACCTAGTCAGATCTATAGTTGGAGCTACCACCTAGTCAGATCTATAGTTGGAGCTACCACCACCTAGTCAGATCTATAGTTGGAGCTACCACCACCTAGTCAGATATATAGTTGGAGCTACCACCTAGTCAGATCTATAGTTGGAGCTACCACCTAGTCAGATCTATAGTTGGAGCTACCACCTAGTCAGATCTATAGTTGGAGCTACCACCACCTAGTCAGATCTATAGTTGGAGCTACCACCACCTAGTCAGATCTATAGTTGGAGCTACCACCACCTAGTCAGATATATAGTTGGAGCTACCACCACCTAGTCAGATCTATAGTTGGAGCTACCACCACCTAGTCAGATCTATAGTTGGACCCACCACCTAGTCAGATCTATAGTTGGAGCTACCACCACCTAGTCAGATCTATAGTTGGAGCTACCACCACCTAGTCAGATCTATAGTTGGAGCTACCACCACCTAGTCAGATATATAGTTGGAGCTACCACCACCTAGTCAGATATATAGTTGGAGCTACCACCACCTAGTCAGATATAGTTGGAGCTACCACCACCTAGTCAGATCTATAGTTGGAGCCACCACCTGAGATATATAGTTGGAGCTACCACCACCTAGTCAGATATATAGTTGGAGCTACCACCACCTAGTCAGATATATAGTTGGAGCTACCACCACCTAGTCAGATATATAGTTGGAGCTACCACCTAGTCAGATATATAGTTGGAGCTACCACCACCTAGTCAGATCTATAGTTGGAGCTACCACCACCTAGTCAGATATATAGTTGGAGCTACCACCACCTAGTCAGATATATAGTTGGAGCTACCACCACCTAGTCAGATATATAGTTGGACCTACCACCTAGTCAGATATATAGTTGGAGCTACCACCACCTAGTCAGATATATAGTTGGAGCTACCACCTAGTCAGATATATAGTTGGAGCTACCACCACCTAGTCAGATATATAGTTGGAGCTACCACCTAGTCAGATCTATAGTTGGAGCTACCACCACCTAGTCAGATATATAGTTGTAGCTACCACCTAGTCAGATATATAGTTGGAGCTACCACCACCTAGTCAGATATATAGTTGGAGCTACCACCACCTAGTCAGATCTATAGTTGGAGCTACCACCTAGTCAGATCTATAGTTGGAGCTACCACCACCTAGTCAGATCTATAGTTGGAGCTACCACCACCTAGTCAGATCATAGTTGGATACCACCACCTAGTCAGATCTATAGTTGGAGCTACCACCACAGATCTATAGTCAGATCAGATATAGTTGGAGCTACCACCACCTAGTCAGATATATAGTTGGAGCTACCACCACCTAGTCAGATCTATAGTTGGAGCTACCACCACCTAGTCAGATCTATAGTTGGAGCTACCACCACCTAGTCAGATCTATAGTTGGAGCCACCACCTAGTCAGATCTATAGTTGGAGCTACCACCACCTAGTCAGATCTATAGTTGGAGCTACCACCACCTAGTCAGATCTATAGTTGGAGCCACCACCTAGTCAGATATATAGTTGGAGCTACACCACCTAGTCAGATATATAGTTGGAGCTACCACCACCTAGTCAGATCTATAGTTGGAGCTACCACCACCTAGTCAGATATATAGTTGGAGCTACCACCACCTAGTCAGATATATAGTTGGAGCTACCACCTAGTCAGATATATAGTTGGAGCTACCACCACCTAGTCAGATATATAGTTGGAGCTACCACCACCTAGTCAGATATATAGTTGGAGCTACCACCACCTAGTCAGATATATAGTTGGAGCTACCACCACCTAGTCAGATATATAGTTGGAGCTACCACCACCTAGTCAGATCATAGTTGGATACCACCTAGTCAGATATATAGTTGAGCTACCACCACCTAGTCAGATCTATAGTTGGAGCTACCACCTAGTCAGATATATAGTTGAGCTACCACCACCTAGTCAGATCTATAGTTGGAGCTACCACCTAGTCAGATCTATAGTTGGAGCTACCACCACCTAGTCAGATCTATAGTTGGAGCTACCACCTAGTCAGATCTATAGTTGGAGCTACCACCTAGTCAGATCTATAGTTGGAGCTACCACCACCTAGTCAGATATATAGTTGGAGCTACCACCACCTAGTCAGATATATAGTTGGAGCTACCACCACCTAGTCAGATATATAGTTGGAGCTACCACCACCTAGTCAGATCTATAGTTGGAGCTACCACCACCTAGTCAGATATATAGTTGGAGCTACCACCACCTAGTCAGATATATAGTTGGAGCTACCACCTAGTCAGATATATAGTTGGAGCTACCACCACCTAGTCAGATATATAGTTGGAGCTACCACCACCTAGTCAGATCTATAGTTGGAGCCACCACCTAGTCAGATCTATAGTTGGAGCTACCACCACCTAGTCAGATCTATAGTTGGAGCTACCACCACCTAGTCAGATCTATAGTTGGAGCCACCACCTAGTCAGATATATAGTTGGAGCTACCACCACCTAGTCAGATATATAGTTGGAGCTACCACCACCTAGTCAGATATATAGTTGGAGCTACCACCACCTAGTCAGATCTATAGTTGGAGCCACCACCTAGTCAGATCTATAGTTGGAGCTACCACCACCTAGTCAGATCTATAGTTGGAGCTACCACCACCTAGTCAGATATATAGTTGGAGCTACCACCACCTAGTCAGATATATAGTTGGAGCTACCACCTAGTCAGATATATAGTTGGAGCTACCACCACCTAGTCAGATATATAGTTGGAGCTACCACCACCTAGTCAGATATATAGTTGGAGCTACCACCACCTAGTCAGATATATAGTTGGAGCTACCACCACCTAGTCAGATATAAAGTTGGAGCTACCACCACCTAGTCAGATCTATAGTTGGAGCTACCACCTAGTCAGATATATAGTTGGAGCTACCACCACCTAGTCAGATCTATAGTTGGAGCTACCACCTAGTCAGATCTATAGTTGGAGCTACCACCACCTAGTCAGATCTATAGTTGGAGCTACCACCACCTAGTCAGATATATAGTTGGAGCTACCACCACCTAGTCAGATCTATAGTTGGAGCTACCACCTAGTCAGATCTATAGTTGGAGCTACCACCACCTAGTCAGATATATAGTTGGAGCCACCACCTAGTCAGATATATAGTTGGAGCTACCACCACCTAGTCAGATATATAGTTGGAGCTACCACCACCTAGTCAGATCTATAGTTGGAGCTACCACCTAGTCAGATATATAGTTGGAGCTACCACCTAGTCAGATCTATAGTTGGAGCTACCACCACCTAGTCAGATATATAGTTGGAGCTACCACCACCTAGTCAGATATATAGTTGGAGCTACCACCACCTAGTCAGATCTATAGTTGGAGCTACCACCTAGTCAGATATATAGTTGGAGCTACCACCACCTAGTCAGATATATAGTTGGAGCTACCACCTAGTCAGATCTATAGTTGGAGCTACCACCACCTAGTCAGATCTATAGTTGGAGCTACCACCTAGTCAGATATATAGTTGGAGCTACCACCACCTAGTCAGATATATAGTTGGAGCTACCACCACCTAGTCAGATCTATAGTTGGAGCCACCACCACCTAGTCAGATCTATAGTTGGAGCTACCACCACCTAGTCAGATCTATAGTTGTCAGATATATAGTTGGAGCTACCACCACCTAGTCAGATATATAGTTGGAGCTACCACCACCTAGTCAGATCTATAGTTGGAGCTACCACCTAGTCAGATATATAGTTGGAGCTACCACCACCTAGTCAGATATATAGTTGGAGCTACCACCTAGTCAGATATATAGTTGGAGTTACCACCTAGTCAGATCTATAGTTGGAGCTACCACCACCTAGTCAGATATATAGTTGGAGCTACCACCTAGTCAGATATATAGTTGGAGCTACCACCACCTAGTCAGATCTATAGTTGGAGCTACCACCTAGTCAGATCTATAGTTGGAGCTACCACCTAGTCAGATCTATAGTTGGAGCTACCACCACCTAGTCAGATATATAGTTGGAGCTACCACCACCTAGTCAGATATATAGTTGGAGCTACCACCTAGTCAGATCTATAGTTGGAGCTACCACGTAGTCAGATCTATAGTTGGAGCTACCACCTAGTCAGATCTATAGTTGGAGCTACCACCACCTAGTCAGATATATAGTTGGAGCTACCACCTAGTCAGATCTATAGTTGGAGCTACCACCACCTAGTCAGATCTATAGTTGGAGCTACCACCTAGTCAGATATATAGTTGGAGCTACCACCACCTAGTCAGATATATAGTTGGAGCTACCACCACCTAGTCAGATCTATAGTTGGAGCTACCACCACCTAGTCAGATCTATAGTTGGAGCTACCACCTAGTCAGATCTATAGTTGGAGCTACCACCACCTAGTCAGATATATAGTTGGAGCTACCACCACCTAGTCAGATATATAGTTGGAGCTACCACCACCTAGTCAGATATATAGTTGGAGCTACCACCACCTAGTCAGATATATAGTTGAAGCTACCACCACCTAGTCAGATCTATAGTTGGAGCTACCACCACCTAGTCAGATCTATAGTTGGAGCTACCACCTAGTCAGATCTATAGTTGGAGCTACCACCTAGTCAGATCTATAGTTGGAGCTACCACCACCTAGTCAGATATATAGTTGGAGCTACCACCACCTAGTCAGATCTATAGTTGGAGCTACCACCACCTAGTCAGATCTATAGTTGGAGCTACCACCACCTAGTCAGATCTATAGTTGGAGCTACCACCACCTAGTCAGATATATAGTTGGAGCTACCACCACCTAGTCAGATATATAGTTGGAGCTACCACCTAGTCAGATATATAGTTGGAGCTACCACCACTTAGTCAGATATATAGTTGGAGCTACCACCACCTAGTCAGATCTTGACTGGTTGCATCACCGCCTGGTATGGCAACTGCTTGGCAATCGACTGCAAGGCGCTACAGAGGGTAGTGCGTACAGCCCAGAACATCACTGGGGCCAAGCTCCCTGCCATCCAGGACCTCTATACCAGGCGGTGTCAGGAGAAGAATGACCCAGTACATCACTGAGGCTCCCTGACATCCAGGACCTCTATACCAGGCGGTGTCAGGAGAAGAATGGCCCAGTACATCACTGAGGCTCCCTGACAGCCAGGACCTCTATACCAGGCGGTGTCAGGAGAAGAATGACCCAGTACATCCCTGAGGCTCCCTGACAGCCAGGACCTCTATACCAGGCGGTGTCAGGCCTAGAAAACTGTAGTGATCAAAGCTAATGGACACTTTCATGAACAGCGAAGCGCTATCACAAACAAACCCCTCAATTTGAATATGGATTTAAATTATTTATTTATCTTCTGCTCTGTTGTAGCTGAAGTACAAACCTAATTAAAGAACATTCTCATTTTCATTCAACTTCATTCTCAACCCCTGGGAAATTATAGAAAGCACAAAAATAATAATTGTAATGATAAAAATATATGTTTGTGATCCAAGTTCCAATTAGATGAGTTTTCCCCTTTTACTGATTGAAATAACGTGTGGTCGACTGATCTGTTCTATTAGGGTCTGAGGAGAAGCCTGTTTCTCTCCAGGGCATTGAACTATATTTCCCAGGCAGATTTACTGTTCTGCTATTGAAATAACGTACAGCGGTCGACTGATCTGTTCTATTAGGGTCTGAGGAGAAGCCTGTTTCTCTCCAGGGCATTGAACTATATTTCCCAGGCAGATTTACTGTTCTGCTATTGAAATAACGTACAGCGGTCGACTGATCTGTTCTATTAGGGTCTGAGGAGAAGCCTGTTTCTCTCCAGGGCATTGAACTATATTACCCAGGCAGATTTGCATCTTAATCAAATATGCACTATTAAATGAATTACGACACTTTTGATAGAAATAGGTGGAAATATGAAAGTTGTATCATTTTTCTTCAATTATCTATGACTTCATGTTATTCTAAAAATAAATATTTATTGCAGTAAATATCTATTACAAACCCTGTAAATATCAGTTACAAAACCCCATAAATGTCTATTTCAAACCCCATAAATGTCTATTACAAACCCCATAAATGTCTATTTCAATCCCCATAAATGTCTATTACAAACCCCATAAATGTCTATTTCAATCCCCATAAGTGTCTATTACAGTAAATATCTATTTCAAACCCCATAAATGGCACCCTTTTCCATATATAGTGCACTACGGGCACCCTATTCCATATATAGTGCACTACGGGCACCCTATTCCATATATAGTGCACTACGGGCACCCTATTCCATATATAGTGCACTACGGGCACCCTATTCCATATATAGTGCACTACTGGCACCTTATTTAGGACACACACCAGCTATCTCTGAAAAACCATATCACCCAAAACATGAGGACAATCAAACACAATAAATATAATCTCCCCTCGCCTCCCCCTTTCTCTCCCCTCGCCTCCCCCTTTCTCTCCCCTCGCCTCCCCCTTTCTCTCCCCTCGCCTCCCCCTTTCTCTCCCCTCGCCTCCCCCTTTCTCTCCCCTCGCCTCCCCCTTTTCTCTCCCCGTGGTGACTTGACCAAAAAGTCACCCCAAATAACTGTGACCTCGTCAGACATGCTGCTGTGTTTAGCCTGCTGCTGTGATTTACTCTCCAACATGTCACCTGGTGACAACATATCACCTAGAGACGAGACTGGCGGGAGGCAGGGACGCTTTCTTTCTCCCCCCTCTCTGTCTCTCTCTCTCTCTCTCTCAATTACATTCAAATGGATTTATTGACATTGGTAACATGTATTTACATTGCCAAAGAAAGTGGAGGGTTAACTACTCTAGGTGTCTTGGTAGATGTGGAGGGTTAACTCCTCTAGGTGTCTTGGTAGATGTGGAGGGTTAACTACTCTAGGTGTCTTGATAGATGTGGAGGGTTAACTACTCTAGGTGTCTTGATAGATGTGGAGGGTTAACTCCTCTAGTTGTCTTGAGAGATGTGGAGGGTTAACTACTCTAGGTGTCTTGATAGATGTGGAGGGTTAACTCCTCTAGGTGTCTTGATAGATGTGGAGGGTTAACTCCTCTAGGTGTCTTGATAGATGTGGAGGGTTAACTCCTCTAGGTGTCTTGATAGATGTGGAGGGTTAACTCCTCTAGGTGTCTTGATAGATGTGGAGGGTTAACTCCTCTAGGTGTCTTGATAGATGTGGAGGGTTAACTCCTCTAGGTGTCTTGATAGATGTGGAGGGTTAACTCCTCTAGTTGTCTTGATAGAGGTGGAGGGTTAACTCCTCTAGTTGTCTTGATAGATGTGGAGGGTTAACTCCTTTAGTTGTTTTAGAGATGTGGAGGGTTAACTCCTCTAGTTGTCTTGATAGATGTGGAGGGTTAACTCCTTTAGTTGTCTTGATAGATGTGGAGTGTTAACTCCTTTAGTTGTCTTGATAGATGTGGAGGGTTAACTCCTTTAGTTGTCTTGATAGATGTGGAGTGTTAACTCCTTTAGTTGTCTTGATAGATGTGGAGGGTTAACTCCTTTAGTTGTCTTGATAGATGTGGAGGGTTAACTCCTCTAGTTGTCTTGATAGATGTGGAGTGTTAACTCCTTTAGTTGTCTTGATAGATGTGGAGGGTTAACTCCTTTAGTTGTCTTGATAGATGTGGAGTGTTAACTCCTTTAGTTGTCTTGATAGATGTGGATGGTTAACTCATTTAGCTATCTTGGTAGATGTGGAGGGTTAACTCATCTAATTGTCTTGATAGATGTGGAGGGTTAACTCCTTTAGTTGTCTTGATAGATGTGGAGGGTTAACTCCTCTAGTTGTCTTGATAGATGTGGAGGGTTAACTCCTTTCATTGTCTTGATAGATATGGAGGGTTAACTCCTTTAGTTGTCTTGATAGATGTGGAGGGTTAACTCCTCTAGTTGTCTTGATAGATGTGGAGGGTTAACTCCTCTAGTTGTCTTGATAGATGTGGAGGGTTAACTACTCTAGTTGTCTTGATAGATGTGAAGGGTTAACTCCTCTAGGTGTCTTGATAGATGTGGAGGGTAAACTCCTCTAGTTGTCATGATAGATGTGGAGGGTTAACTCCTCTAGGTGTCTTGATAGATGTGGAGGGTTAACTCCTCTAGTTGTCTTGATAGATGTGGAGGGTTAACTCCTCTAGGTGTCTTGATAGATGTGGAGGGTTAACTCCTCTAGGTGTCTTGGTAGATGTGGAGGGTTAACTACTCTAGGTGTCTTGGTAGATGTGGAGTGTTAACTACTCTAGGTGTCTTGATAGATGTGGAGTGTTAACTACTCTAGGTGTCTTGATAGTTGTGGAGGGTTAACTACTCTAGGTGTTTTGGTAGATGTGGAGGGTTAACTACTCTAGGTGTCTTGATAGATGTGGAGGGTTAACTACTCTAGGTGTTTTGGTAGATGTGGAGGGTTAACTACTCTAGGTGTCTTGGTAGATGTGGAGGGTAAACTCCTCTAGGTGTCTTGATAGATGTGGAGGGTTAACTACTCTAGGTGTCTTGGTAGATGTGGAGGGTTAACTCCTCTAGGTGTCTTGATAGATGTGGAGGGTTAACTCCTCTAGGTGTCTTGATAGATGTGGAGGGTTAACTCCTCTAGTTGTCTTGATAGATGTGGAGGGTTAACTCCTCTAGGTGTCTTGATAGATGTGGAGGGTTAACTCCTCTAGGTGTATTGGTAGATGTGGAGGGTTAACTCCTCTAGGTGTCTTGATAGATGTGGAGGGTTAACTCCTCTAGGTGTCTTGATAGATGTGGAGGGTTAACTCCTCTAGGTGTCTTGATAGATGTGGAGGGTTAACTCCTCTAGGTGTCTTGATAGATGTGGAGGGTTAACTCCTCTAGGTGTCTTGATAGATGTGGAGGGTTAACTCCTCTAGGTGTCTTGGTAGATGTGGAGGGTAAACTCCTCTATGTGTCTTGGTAGATGTGGAGGGTTAACTCCTTTAGTTGTCTTGATAGATGTGGAGGGTTAACTCCTCTAGTTGTCTTGATAGAGGTGGAGGGTTAACTCCTCTAGTTGTCTTGATAGATGTGGAGGGTTAACTCCTTTAGTTGTTTTAGAGATGTGGAGGGTTAACTCCTCTAGTTGTCTTGATAGATGTGGAGGGTTAACTCCTTTAGTTGTCTTGATAGATGTGGAGTGTTAACTCCTTTAGTTGTCTTGATAGATGTGGAGGGTTAACTCCTTTAGTTGTCTTGATAGATGTGGAGTGTTAACTCCTTTAGTTGTCTTGATAGATGTGGAGGGTTAACTCCTTTAGTTGTCTTGATAGATGTGGAGGGTTAACTCCTCTAGTTGTCTTGATAGATGTGGAGTGTTAACTCCTTTAGTTGTCTTGATAGATGTGGAGGGTTAACTCCTTTAGTTGTCTTGATAGATGTGGAGTGTTAACTCCTTTAGTTGTCTTGATAGATGTGGATGGTTAACTCATTTAGCTATCTTGGTAGATGTGGAGGGTTAACTCATCTAATTGTCTTGATAGATGTGGAGGGTTAACTCCTTTAGTTGTCTTGATAGATGTGGAGGGTTAACTCCTCTAGTTGTCTTGATAGATGTGGAGGGTTAACTCCTTTCATTGTCTTGATAGATATGGAGGGTTAACTCCTTTAGTTGTCTTGATAGATGTGGAGGGTTAACTCCTCTAGTTGTCTTGATAGATGTGGAGGGTTAACTCCTCTAGTTGTCTTGATAGATGTGGAGGGTTAACTACTCTAGTTGTCTTGATAGATGTGAAGGGTTAACTCCTTTAGTTGTCTTGATAGATGTGGAGGGTTAACTCCTCTAGTTGTCTTGATAGATGTGGAGGGTTAACTCCTTTAGTTATCTTGGTAGATGTGGAGGTTTAACTCATCTAGTTGTCTTGATAGATGTGGAGGGTTAACTACTCTAGGTGTCTTGGTAGATGTGGAGTGTTAACTACTCTAGGTGTCTTGATAGATGTGGAGGGTTAATGCATCTAGTTGTCTTGATAGATGTGGAGGGTTAACTCCTCTAGTTGTCTTGAGAGATGTGGAGGGTTAACTCCTCTAGTTGTCTTGATAGATGTGGAGGGTTAAATCCTCTAGTTGTCTTGATAGATGTGGAGGGTTAACTCCTTTAGTTGTTTTAGAGATGTGGAGGGTTAACTCCTCTAGTTGTCTTGATAGATGTGGAGGGTTAACTCCTCTAGTTGTCTTGATAGATGTGGAGGGTTAACTCCTTTAGTTGTCTTGATAGATGTGGAGGGTTAACTCCTCTAGTTGTCTTGATAGATGTGGAGGGTTAACTCCTTTAGTTGTCTTGATAGATGTGGAGGGTTAACTCCTTTAGTTGTCTTGATAGATGTGGAGGGTTAACTCCTCTAGTTGTCTTGATAGATGTGGAGGGTTAACTCCTTTAGTTGTTTTAGAGATGTGGAGGGTTAACTCCTCTAGTTGTCTTGATAGATGTGGAGGGTTAACTCCTTTAGTTGTCTTGATAGATGTGGAGGGTTAACTCCTTTAGTTATCTTGGTAGATGTGGAGGGTTAACTCATCTAGTTGTCTTGATAGATGTGGAGGGTTAACTCCTTTCGTTGTCTTGATAGATATGGAGGGTTAACTCCTTTAGTTGTCTTGATAGATGTGGAGGGTTAACTCCTCTAGTTGTCTTGATAGATGTGGAGGGTTAACTCCTCTAGTTGTCTTGATAGATGTGGAGGGTTAACTACTCTAGTTGTCTTGATAGATGTGAAGGGTTAACTCCTTTAGTTGTCTTGATAGATGTGGAGGGTTAACTCCTCTAGTTGTCTTGATAGATGTGGAGGGTTAACTCCTTTAGTTATCTTGGTAGATGTGGAGGTTTAACTCATCTAGTTGTCTTGATAGATGTGGAGGGTTAACTCCTCTAGGTGTCTTGATAGATGTGGAGTGTTAACTCCTCTAGTTGTCTTGATAGATGTGGAGGGTTAACTCCTCTAGGTGTCTTGATAGATGTGGAGTGTTAACTCCTCTAGTTGTCTTGATAGATGTGGAGGGTTAACTCCTCTAGTTGTCTTGATAGATGTGGAGTGTTAACTCCTCTAGTTGTCTTGAGAGATGTGGAGGGTTAACTCCTCTAGTTGTCTTGATAGATGTGGAGGGTTAAATCCTCTAGTTGTCTTGATAGATGTGGAGGGTTAACTCCTTTAGTTGTTTTAGAGATGTGGAGGGTTAACTCCTCTAGTTGTCTTGATAGATGTGGAGGGTTAACTCCTCTAGTTGTCTTGATAGATGTGGAGGGTTAACTCCTTTAGTTGTCTTGATAGATGTGGAGGGTTAACTCCTCTAGTTGTCTTGATAGATGTGGAGGGTTAACTCCTTTAGTTGTCTTGATAGATGTGGAGGGTTAACTCCTTTAGTTGTCTTGATAGATGTGGAGGGTTAACTCCTCTAGTTGTCTTGATAGATGTGGAGGGTTAACTCCTTTAGTTGTTTTAGAGATGTGGAGGGTTAACTCCTCTAGTTGTCTTGATAGATGTGGAGGGTTAACTCCTTTAGTTGTCTTGATAGATGTGGAGGGTTAACTCCTTTAGTTATCTTGGTAGATGTGGAGGGTTAACTCATCTAGTTGTCTTGATAGATGTGGAGGGTTAACTCCTTTCGTTGTCTTGATAGATATGGAGGGTTAACTCCTTTAGTTGTCTTGATAGATGTGGAGGGTTAACTCCTCTAGTTGTCTTGATAGATGTGGAGGGTTAACTCCTCTAGTTGTCTTGATAGATGTGGAGGGTTAACTACTCTAGTTGTCTTGATAGATGTGAAGGGTTAACTCCTTTAGTTGTCTTGATAGATGTGGAGGGTTAACTCCTCTAGTTGTCTTGATAGATGTGGAGGGTTAACTCCTTTAGTTATCTTGGTAGATGTGGAGGTTTAACTCATCTAGTTGTCTTGATAGATGTGGAGGGTTAACTCCTCTAGGTGTCTTGATAGATGTGGAGTGTTAACTCCTCTAGTTGTCTTGATAGATGTGGAGGGTTAACTCCTCTAGGTGTCTTGATAGATGTGGAGTGTTAACTCCTCTAGTTGTCTTGATAGATGTGGAGGGTTAACTCCTCTAGTTGTCTTGATAGATGTGGAGTGTTAACTCCTCTAGGTGTCTTGATAGATGTGGAGTGTTAACTCCTCTAGGTGTCTTGATAGATGTGGAGGGTTAACTCCTCTAGGTGTCTTGATAGATGTGGAGTGTTAACTCCTCTAGGTGTCTTGATAGATGTGGAGGGTAAACTCCTCTAGTTGTCATGATAGATGTGGAGGGTTAACTCCTCTAGTTGTCTTGATAGATGTGGAGGGTTAACTCCTCTAGTTGTCTTGAGAGATGTGGAGGGTTAACTCCTCTAGTTGTCTTGATAGATGTGGAGGGTTAAATCCTCTAGTTGTCTTGATAGATGTGGAGGGTTAACTCCTTTAGTTGTTTTAGAGATGTGGAGGGTTAACTCCTCTAGTTGTCTTGATAGATGTGGAGGGTTAACTCCTCTAGTTGTCTTGATAGATGTGGAGGGTTAACTCCTTTAGTTGTCTTGATAGATGTGGAGGGTTAACTCCTCTAGTTGTCTTGATAGATGTGGAGGGTTAACTCCTTTAGTTGTCTTGATAGATGTGGAGGGTTAACTCCTTTAGTTGTCTTGATAGATGTGGAGGGTTAACTCCTCTAGTTGTCTTGATAGATGTGGAGGGTTAACTCCTTTAGTTGTTTTAGAGATGTGGAGGGTTAACTCCTCTAGTTGTCTTGATAGATGTGGAGGGTTAACTCCTTTAGTTGTCTTGATAGATGTGGAGGGTTAACTCCTTTAGTTATCTTGGTAGATGTGGAGGGTTAACTCGTCTAGTTGTCTTGATAGATGTGGAGGGTTAACTCCTTTAGTTGTCTTGATAGATGTGGAGGGTTAACTCCTTTAGTTGTCTTGATAGATGTGGAGGGTTAACTCCTTTAGTTGTCTTGATAGATGTGGAGGGTTAACTCATCTAGTTGTCTTGATAGATGTGGAGGATTAACTCATCTAGTTGTCTTGGTAGATGTGGAGGGTTAACTCCTCTAGTTGTCTTGATAGATGTGGAGGGTTAACTCCTCTAGTTGTCTTGATAGATGTGGAGGGTTACCTCCTCTAGTTGTGTCTCCCTATGTGATTGCTAGACATTCCTTTATCTGTTTTCCCTCATTTAGTTTTCCTCCAACTTTGTGGTTTCCATCCTGTCTTTCAGTTCGGTGTGGGTTTTTATGTTGTTTGCCTGTTCTTGGTCAATTCAGTGGGTCTCATGGTGGGTGTCTTGTAGGTTCCAGTTGTTGTTGCTAGTCAACATTCAGTAGACACTCCCATGAGTGTCTTTCAGAACCTCTCCTAAAACCAGACCTTTTTCCTTTTGGTTGTTGTATGAATGACTCTTTGTTAGTTCCCTCTTCTGTCTGAGAGACATGATTTGGTTTTCTAGCTGGGTAACGTACCAACAGTGTTGAAGTAGGAGAGGCAAAACCCATAGAAAATCAGGTTGAACTTACAGTGTTTGTTGCTCTAGTGCTTGTTGTCATGGCAACGTGTCACTCATCTAGCTCCTGGTAGATATGGGAGTTTATCAGGATTAGATTCGTTTTCAAATTATTTGTGGGTCTGTGTAATCTGAGGGAAATATGTGTCTCTAATATGGTCATACATTGGGCAGGAAGTTAGGAAGTGCAGCTCAGTTTCCACCTCATTTTCTGGGCAGTGAGCACATAGACTGTCTTCTCTTGAGAGACAGTCTGTACATTTTCAAAGATGTACTTACTTTTTGGTCAGTCACAGTGGTCAGGTATTATGCCACTGTGTACTCTCTGTTTAGGGTCAGTCACAGTGGTCAGGTATTCTGCCACTGTGTACTCTCTGTTTAGGGCCAGTCACAGTGGTCAGGTATTCTGCCACTGTGTACTCTCTGTTTAGGGCCAGTCACAGTGGTCAGGTATTCTGCCACTCTGTACTCTCTGTTTAGGGCAACATAACATTCCAGTCTGCTCTGTTTTTCTGTAAATTCTTTCCATTTTCTCATGATTTGGTCTAATTGTGTTTCTGTCATTGGGCTCTGTGGGGTGTGTTTGTGAACAGAGCCCCAGGACCAGCTGGAAGAGGGGACTCATCTCTGTAGGTGAGGGCTTTGTTTTGGAACGATTTTAATTGCTCTTTTCTGGATTTGGATAATTAGCATGAAATCATTCTAATTCGTCTCTGCATTATCTGTTGTCTTACGTTGTACACGGTGGATGTTTTTGCAGAATTCTGCAGGCAGAGTCTCAATTTGGTGTCTGTCCCATTTTGTGAATTCTTGGTTGGTGAGTGGACCCCAGACCTCATAACTGATTCCAGTATCTTTTGCCAAATCCTAAATGGGGAGGTCAAATGTTATGTTCCTTTTGACAGTGTAGAAGAGTCTTTCTTGCCATGTCTCTCAGATCGTTGGCAGCTGTGTGGAAGTTACCTGTGGTGAGGATGTTTAGGTCGAGGTAGTTCTAGTGTTGTCTTCTCCCAAGGGAGACGGTGTCTAGGTGGAATTTGTATTTATGCTCCTGGCAACTATCATTTACAGTCAGTGAAGTGGTCTGTTGATATCATTACAGAGGTGAAGTGGTCTGTTGTCTCAGTCTGTTGATATCATTCCAGTCAGTGGTCTGTTGATATCATTACAGTCAGTGAAGTGGTCTGTTGATATCATTACAGTCAGTGAAGTGGTCTGTTGATATCATTCCAGTCAGTGAAGTGGTCTGTTGTCTCAGTCTGTTGATATCATTCCAGTCAGTGAAGTGGTCTGTTGATATCATTACAGTCAGTGAAGTGGTCTGTTGATATCATTACAGTCAGTGAAGTGGTCTGTTGATATCATTACAGTCAGTGAAGTGGTCTGTTGATATCATTACAGTCAGTGAAGTGGTCTGTTGATATCATTCCAGTCAGTGAAGTGGTCTGTTGATATCATTCCAGTCAGTGAAGTGGTCTGTTGATATCATTACAGTCAGTGAAGTGGTCTGTTGTCTCAGTCTGTTGATATCATTACAGTCAGTGAAGTGGTCTGTTGTCTCAGTCTGTTGATATCATTACAGTCAGTGAAGTGGTCTGTTGATATCATTACAGTCAGTGGTCTGTTGATATCATTACAGTCAGTGAAGTGGTCTGTTGATATCATTCCAGTCAGTGAAGTGGTCTGTTGATATCATTACAGTCAGTGAAGTGGTCTGTTGATATCATTCCAGTCAGTGAAGTGGTCTGTTGTCTCAGTCTGTTGATATCATTCCAGTCAGTGAAGTGGTCTGTTGTCTCAGTCTGTTAATATCATTACAGTCAGTGAAGTGGTCTGTTGATATCATTCCAGTCAGTGAAGTGGTCTGTTGTCTCAGTCTGTTGATATCATTCCAGTCAGTGAAGTGGTCTGTTGTCTCAGTCTGTTGATATCATTCCAGTCAGTGAAGTGGTCTGTTGATATCATTACAGTCAGTGAAGTGGTCTGTTGTCTCAGTCTGTTAATATCATTACAGTCAGTGAAGTGGTCTGTTGATATCATTCCAGTCAGTGAAGTGGTCTGTTGTCTCAGTCTGTTGATATCATTCCAGTCAGTGAAGTGGTCTGTTGTCTCAGTCTGTTGATATCATTACAGTCAGTGAAGTGGTCTGTTGTCTCAGTCTGTTGATATCATTACAGTCAGTGAAGTGGTCTGTTGTCTCAGTCTGTTGATATCATTCCAGTCAGTGAAGTGGTCTGTTGATATCATTACAGTCAGTGGTCTGTTGTCTCAGTCTGTTGATAACATTCCAGTCAGTGAAGTGGTCTGTTGATATCATTCCAGTCAGTGAAGTGGTCTGTTGTCTCAGTCTGTTGATATCATTACAGTCAGTGAAGTGGTCTGTTGTGTCAGTCTGTTGATATCATTCCAGTCAGTGAAGTGGTCTGTTGATATCATTACAGTCAGTGAAGTGGTCTGTTGTCTCCAGTCTGTTGATATCATTCCAGTCAGTGAAGTGGTCTGTTGTCTCAGTCTGTTGATATCATTCCAGTCAGTGAAGTGGTCTGTTGTCTCAGTCTGTTGATATCATTCCAGTCAGTGAAGTGGTCTGTTGTCTCAGTCTGTTGATATCATTCCAGTCAGTGAAGTGGTCTGTTGTCTCAGTCTGTTGATATCATTCCAGTCAGTGAAGTGGTCTGTTGTCTCAGTCTGTTGATATCATTCCAGTCAGTGAAGTGGTCTGTTGATATCATTCCAGTCAGTGAAGTGGTCTGTTGTCTCAGTCTGTTGATATCAATACAGTCAGTGAAGTGGTCTGTTGTCTCAGTCTGTTGATATCATTCTAGTCAGTGAAGTGGTCTGTTGATATCATTCCAGTCAGTGAAGTGGTCTGTTGATATCATTACAGTCAGTGAAGTGGTCTGTTGATATCATTACAGTCAGTGAAGTGGTCTGTTGATATCATTCAGTCAGTGAAGTGGTCTGTTGATATCATTACAGTCAGTGAAGTGGTCTGTTGTCTCAGTCTGTTGATATCATTACAGTCAGTGAAGTGGTCTGTTGTCTCAGTCTGTTGATATCATTCCAGTCAGTGAAGTGGTCTGTTGATATCATTACAGTCAGTGAAGTGGTCTGTTGTCTCAGTCTGTTGATATCATTACAGTCAGTGAAGTGGTCTGTTGATATCATTACAGAGGTGAAGTGGTCTGTTGATATCATTCCAGTCAGTGAAGTGGTCTGTTGTCTCAGTCTGTTGATATCATTACAGTCAGTGAAGTGGTCTGTTGATATCATTACAGTCAGTGAAGTGGTCTGTTGATATCATTCCAGTCAGTGAAGTGGTCTGTTGTCTCAGTCTGTTGATATCATTACAGTCAGTGAAGTGGTCTGTTGTCTCCAGTCTGTTGATATCATTACAGTCAGTGAAGTGGTCTGTTGTCTCAGTCTGTTGATATCATTACAGTCAGTGAAGTGGTCTGTTGATATCATTCCAGTCAGTGAAGTGGTCTGTTGATATCATTACAGTCAGTGAAGTGGTCTGTTGATATCATTACAGTCAGTGAAGTGGTCTGTTGATATCATTACAGTCAGTGAAGTGGTCTGTTGTCTCAGTCTGTTGATATCATTACAGTCAGTGAAGTGGTCTGTTGTCTCAGTCTGTTGATATCATTACAGTCAGTGAAGTGGTCTGTTGTCTCAGTCTGTTGATATCATTACAGTCAGTGAAGTGGTCTGTTGATATCATTCCAGTCAGTGAAGTGGTCTGTTGATATTTTTACAGTCAGTGAAGTGGTCTGTTGATATCATTACAGTCAGTGAAGTGGTCTGTTGATATCATTACAGTCAGTGAAGTGGTCTGTTGATATCATTACAGTCAGTGAAGTGGTCTGTTGATATCATTACAGTCAGTGAAGTGGTCTGTTGATATCATTACAGTCAGTGAAGTGGTCTGTTGTCTCAGTCTGTTGATATCATTACAGTCAGTGAAGTGGTCTGTTGTCTCAGTCTGTTGATATCATTACAGTCAGTGAAGTGGTCTGTTGTCTCAGTCTGTTGATATCATTCCAGTCAGTGAAGTGGTCTGTTAATATCATTACAGTCAGTGAAGTGGTCTGTTGATATCATTACAGTCAGTGAAGTGGTCTGTTGATATCATTACAGTCAGTGAAGTGGTCTGTTAATATCATTACAGTCAGTGAAGTGGTCTGTTGATATCATTACAGTCAGTGAAGTGGTCTGTTGTCTCAGTCTGTTGATATCATTACAGTCAGTGGTCTGTTGATATCATTACAGTCAGTGAAGTGGTCTGTTGATATCATTACAGTCAGTGAAGTGGTCTGTTGATATCATTACAGTCAGTGAAGTGGTCTGTTGTCTCAGTCTGTTGATATCATTACAGTCAGTGAAGTGGTCTGTTGTCTCAGTCTGTTGATATCATTACAGTCAGTGAAGTGGTCTGTTGTCTCAGTCTGTTGATATCATTACAGTCAGTGAAGTGGTCTGTTGATATCATTACAGTCAGTGGTCTGTTGATATCATTACAGTCAGTGAAGTGGTCTGTTGATATCATTCCAGTCAGTGAAGTGGTCTGTTGATATCATTACAGTCAGTGAAGTGGTCTGTTGATATCATTCCAGTCAGTGAAGTGGTCTGTTGTCTCAGTCTGTTGATATCATTCCAGTCAGTGAAGTGGTCTGTTGTCTCAGTCTGTTAATATCATTACAGTCAGTGAAGTGGTCTGTTGATATCATTCCAGTCAGTGAAGTGGTCTGTTGTCTCAGTCTGTTGATATCATTCCAGTCAGTGAAGTGGTCTGTTGTCTCAGTCTGTTGATATCATTCCAGTCAGTGAAGTGGTCTGTTGATATCATTACAGTCAGTGAAGTCTGTTGTCTCAGTCTGTTAATATCATTACAGTCAGTGAAGTGGTCTGTTGATATCATTCCAGTCAGTGAAGTGGTCTGTTGTCTCAGTCTGTTGATATCATTCCAGTCAGTGAAGTGGTCTGTTGTCTCAGTCTGTTGATATCATTACAGTCAGTGAAGTGGTCTGTTGTCTCAGTCTGTTGATATCATTACAGTCAGTGAAGTGGTCTGTTGTCTCAGTCTGTTGATATCATTCCAGTCAGTGAAGTGGTCTGTTGATATCATTACAGTCAGTGGTCTGTTGTCTCAGTCTGTTGATAACATTCCAGTCAGTGAAGTGGTCTGTTGATATCATTCCAGTCAGTGAAGTGGTCTGTTGTCTCAGTCTGTTGATATCATTACAGTCAGTGAAGTGGTCTGTTGTGTCAGTCTGTTGATATCATTCCAGTCAGTGAAGTGGTCTGTTGATATCATTACAGTCAGTGAAGTGGTCTGTTGTCTCAGTCTGTTGATATCATTCCAGTCAGTGAAGTGGTCTGTTGTCTCAGTCTGTTGATATCATTCCAGTCAGTGAAGTGGTCTGTTGTCTCAGTCTGTTGATATCATTCCAGTCAGTGAAGTGGTCTGTTGTCTCAGTCTGTTGATATCATTCCAGTCAGTGAAGTGGTCTGTTGTCTCAGTCTGTTGATATCATTCCAGTCAGTGAAGTGGTCTGTTGTCTCAGTCTGTTGATATCATTCCAGTCAGTGAAGTGGTCTGTTGATATCATTCCAGTCAGTGAAGTGGTCTGTTGTCTCAGTCTGTTGATATCAATACAGTCAGTGAAGTGGTCTGTTGTCTCAGTCTGTTGATATCATTCTAGTCAGTGAAGTGGTCTGTTGATATCATTCCAGTCAGTGAAGTGGTCTGTTGATATCATTACAGTCAGTGAAGTGGTCTGTTGATATCATTACAGTCAGTGAAGTGGTCTGTTGATATCATTCCAGTCAGTGAAGTGGTCTGTTGATATCATTACAGTCAGTGAAGTGGTCTGTTGTCTCAGTCTGTTGATATCATTACAGTCAGTGAAGTGGTCTGTTGTCTCAGTCTGTTGATATCATTCCAGTCAGTGAAGTGGTCTGTTGATATCATTACAGTCAGTGAAGTGGTCTGTTGTCTCAGTCTGTTGATATCATTACAGTCAGTGAAGTGGTCTGTTGATATCATTACAGAGGTGAAGTGGTCTGTTGATATCATTCCAGTCAGTGAAGTGGTCTGTTGTCTCAGTCTGTTGATATCATTACAGTCAGTGAAGTGGTCTGTTGATATCATTACAGTCAGTGAAGTGGTCTGTTGATATCATTCCAGTCAGTGAAGTGGTCTGTTGTCTCAGTCTGTTGATATCATTACAGTCAGTGAAGTGGTCTGTTGTCTCAGTCTGTTGATATCATTACAGTCAGTGAAGTGGTCTGTTGTCTCAGTCTGTTGATATCATTACAGTCAGTGAAGTGGTCTGTTGATATCATTCCAGTCAGTGAAGTGGTCTGTTGATATCATTACAGTCAGTGAAGTGGTCTGTTGATATCATTACAGTCAGTGAAGTGGTCTGTTGATATCATTACAGTCAGTGAAGTGGTCTGTTGTCTCAGTCTGTTGATATCATTACAGTCAGTGAAGTGGTCTGTTGTCTCAGTCTGTTGATATCATTACAGTCAGTGAAGTGGTCTGTTGTCTCAGTCTGTTGATATCATTACAGTCAGTGAAGTGGTCTGTTGATATCATTCCAGTCAGTGAAGTGGTCTGTTGATATTTTTACAGTCAGTGAAGTGGTCTGTTGATATCATTACAGTCAGTGAAGTGGTCTGTTGATATCATTACAGTCAGTGAAGTGGTCTGTTGATATCATTACAGTCAGTGAAGTGGTCTGTTGATATCATTACAGTCAGTGAAGTGGTCTGTTGATATCATTACAGTCAGTGAAGTGGTCTGTTGTCTCAGTCTGTTGATATCATTACAGTCAGTGAAGTGGTCTGTTGTCTCAGTCTGTTGATATCATTACAGTCAGTGAAGTGGTCTGTTGTCTCAGTCTGTTGATATCATTCCAGTCAGTGAAGTGGTCTGTTAATATCATTACAGTCAGTGAAGTGGTCTGTTGATATCATTACAGTCAGTGAAGTGGTCTGTTGATATCATTACAGTCAGTGAAGTGGTCTGTTAATATCATTACAGTCAGTGAAGTGGTCTGTTGATATCATTACAGTCAGTGAAGTGGTCTGTTGTCTCAGTCTGTTGATATCATTACAGTCAGTGGTCTGTTGATATCATTACAGTCAGTGAAGTGGTCTGTTGATATCATTACAGTCAGTGAAGTGGTCTGTTGATATCATTACAGTCAGTGAAGTGGTCTGTTGTCTCAGTCTGTTGATATCATTACAGTCAGTGAAGTGGTCTGTTGTCTCAGTCTGTTGATATCATTACAGTCAGTGAAGTGGTCTGTTGTCTCAGTCTGTTGATATCATTCCAGTCAGTGAAGTGGTCTGTTGATATCATTACAGTCAGTGGTCTGTTGATATTATTACAGTCAGTGAAGTGGTCTGTTGATATCATTACAGTCAGTGAAGTGGTCTGTTGATATCATTCCAGTCAGTGAAGTGGTCTGTTGATATCATTACAGTCAGTGAAGTGGTCTGTTGATATCATTCCAGTCAGTGAAGTGGTCTGTTGATATCATTACAGTCAGTGAAGTGGTCTGTTGTCTCAGTCTGTTGATATCATTACAGTCAGTGAAGTGGTCTGTTGTCTCAGTCTGTTGATATCATTACAGTCAGTGAAGTGGTCTGTTGATATCATTACAGTCAGTGAAGTGGTCTGTTGATATCATTCCAGTCAGTGAAGTGGTCTGTTGATATCATTACAGTCAGTGAAGTGGTCTGTTGTCTCAGTCTGTTGATATCATTACAGTCAGTGGTCTGTTGATATCATTACAGTCAGTGAAGTGGTCTGTTGTCTCAGTCTGTTGATATCATTCAGTCAGTGAAGTGGTCTGTTGTCTCAGTCTGTTGATATCATTCCAGTCAGTGAAGTGGTCTGTTGTCTCAGTCTGTTGATATTATTCCAGTCAGTGAAGTGGTCTGTTGTCTCAGTCTGTTGATATCATTACAGTCAGTGGTCTGTTGATATCATTACAGTCAGTGGTCTGTTGATATCATTACAGTCAGTGAAGTGGTCTGTTGTCTCAGTCTGTTGATATCATTCCAGTCAGTGAAGTGGTCTGTTGTCTCAGTCTGTTGATATCATTCCACAGTCAGTGGTCTGTTGATATCATTACAGTCATGAAGTGGTCTGTTGATATCATTACAGTCAGTGAAGTGGTCTGTTGATATCATTCCAGTCAGTGAAGTGGTCTGTTGTCTCAGTCTGTTGATATCATTACAGTCAGTGAAGTGGTCTGTTGTCTCAGTCTGTTGATATCATTACAGTCAGTGAAGTGGTCTGTTGTCTCAGTCTGTTGATATCATTCCAGTCAGTGAAGTGGTCTGTTGATATCATTACAGTCAGTGAAGTGGTCTGTTGTCTCAGTCTGTTGATATCATTACAGTCAGTGAGTGGTCTGTTGATATCATTCCAGTCAGTGAAGTGGTCTGTTGATATCATTCCAGTCAGTGAAGTGGTCTGTTGATATCATTCCAGTCAGTGAAGTGGTCTGTTGATATCATTACAGTCAGTGAAGTGGTCTGTTGTCTCAGTCTGTTGATATCATTCCAGTCAGTGAAGTGGTCTGTTGTCTCAGTCTGTTGATATCATTACAGTCAGTGAAGTGGTCTGTTGTCTCAGTCTGTTGATATCATTCCAGTCAGTGAAGTGGTCTGTTGATATCATTCCAGTCAGTGAAGTGGTCTGTTGATATCATTCCAGTCAGTGAAGTGGTCTGTTGATATCATTACAGTCAGTGAAGTGGTCTGTTGATATCATTACAGTCAGTGAAGTGGTCTGTTGTCTCAGTCTGTTGATATCATTACAGTCAGTGGTCTGTTGATATCATTACAGTCAGTGAAGTGGTCTGTTGTCTCAGTCTGTTGATATCATTACAGTCAGTGGTCTGTTGATATCATTACAGTCAGTGAAGTGGTCTGTTGATATCATTACAGTCAGTGGTCTGTTGATATCATTACAGTCAGTGAAGTGGTCTGTTGTCTCAGTCTGTTGATATCATTACAGTCAGTGGTCTGTTGATATCATTACAGTCAGTGAAGTGGTCTGTTGTCTCAGTCTGTTGATATCATTACAGTCAGTGAAGTGGTCTGTTGATATCATTACAGTCAGTGAAGTGGTCTGTTGATATCATTACAGTCAGTGAAGTGGTCTGTTGATATCATTCCAGTCAGTGCAGTGGTCTGTTGATATCATTACAGTCAGTGCAGTGGTCTGTTGATATCATTACAGTCAGTGAAGTGGTCTGTTGATATCATTACAGTCAGTGAAGTGGTCTGTTGTCTCAGTCTGTTGATATCATTACAGTCAGTGAAGTGGTCTGTTGTCTCAGTCTGTTGATATCATTACAGTCAGTGAAGTGGTCTGTTGTCTCAGTCTGTTGATATCATTACAGTCAGTGGTCTGTTGATATCATTACAGTCAGTGAAGTGGTCTGTTGATATCGTACAGTCAGTGAAGTGGTCTGTTGTCTCAGTCTGTTGATATCATTACAGTCAGTGAAGTGGTCTGTTGATATCATTCAGTCAGTGAAGTGGTCTGTTGATATCATTCCAGTCAGTGAAGTGGTCTGTTGTCTCAGAGTCTTGGTCTGTTGATATCATTACAGTCCCAGTGAAGTGGTCTGTTGATATCATTACAGAGGTGAAGTGGTC
>NW_025749037.1:0-7500 GCF_021184085.1 Oncorhynchus gorbuscha
GTAATAGATGCAGAAATGTAATTTAGCAAGTGACTGATTTAATGATCCAGAGGGTAATTAATGGACTGATTATCTTAATGTTAAATATGGCCAGCAGCAATTACACTGACCTCCCGCCTGTCATGGTCTGGTACCTTTCTCTCGCCTTCCAATTAGGTCCTGTTCTGTTTGGGGGAGGGGGGAAGCAAGGGAGGGAGAGATGTGGGCATTAGTGTTAGGTCCTGTTTGAGGGATGGAGGAGACATGGAGGGAGGAATGGAGAGGGAGAGGGAAAGGGAGGGATGAATGGAGAGAGAGAGAGAGGGAGGGTTGGAGGGACAAAAAGAGGGATGGTTGGAGGGAGAAAGAGAGGGAGGGTTGGAGGGAGAAAGAGAGGGAGGGTTGGAGGGAGAAAGAGAGGGAGGGTTGGAGGGAGAAAGAGAGGGAGGGTTGGAGGGAGAAAGAGAGGGAGGGTTGGAGGGAGAAAGAGAGGGAGGGTTGGAGGGAGAGAGAGAGGGGGAGGAATGGAGAGAAAGAGAGGGAGGGTTGGAGGGAGAGAGAAAGAAAGATAATTACAAAAAGATAATTACTTGACACATTGCAAAGAATTAACAAAAAAAAACAGAGCAAACTAGAATGCTATTTGGCCCTAAACAGAGAGTACACAGCGGACAGAATACCTGACCACTGTGACTGACCCAACATTAAGGAAAGCTTTGACTATGTACAGACTCAGTGAGCATAGCCTTGCTATTGAGGAAGGCCGTAGGCAGACCTGGCTCTCAGAGAGACAGGCTATGTGCTCACTGCCCACAAAATGAGGTGGAAACTGAGCTGCACTTCCTAACCTTGTGCCCAATGTATGACCATATTAGAGACACATATTTCCCTCAGATTACACAGATCCACAAAGAATTCGAAAACAAATCCAATTTTGATAAACTGCCATATCTACTGGGTGAAATTCCACAGTGTGACATCACAGCAGCAAGATTTGTGACCTGTTGCCACGAGAAAAGGGCAACCAATGAAGAACAAACACCATTGTAAATACAACCCATATTTATGCTTATTTATTATATCTTGTTTCCTTTAACCATTTGTACATTGTTAAAACACTGTATATAAATATAATATGACATTTGGATTGTCTTTATTGTTTTTAACTTCTGTATGTGTAATGTTTACTGTTAATTTTGATTGTTTATTTCACTTTATATATTATCTACCTCACTTACTTTGGCAATGTTAACACATGTTTCCCATGCCAATAAAGCCCCTTGAATTGAATTGAAAGAGATGGCGGTTTGGAGGGAGAAGCAGGGCATTGGCATGGGAGTATTAAACACATTCTTCCTCCTCTTCTCTGCTCTGTCCTGTTTGGAGCGGAGGGAGGAACCATCTTTGGAGAGATCACACGTAGCTTAGCGCCGCCTGCTGTAGCCTCCATACAGATCTGATAAGAGATGTGACATGATAGGCCTCCCCTGCTGTCCTGCTCTCTCTTCAGACCAATGAGCTTTCCTCAGCCCTCCTCCCTCGCCAAGCTTCTCTGTCCGTCTGATGTCCTGCTCTCTCTTCAGACCAATAAGCTTTACTCAGCCCTCCTCCCTCTCCAAGCTTCTCTCTCTCTTCAGACCGATGAGCTTTCTACAGCCCTCCTCCCTCTCCAAGCTTCTCTCTCTCTCTCTCTCTCTCTCTCTCTCTCTCTCTCTCTCTCTCTCTCTCTCTCTCTCTCTCTCTCTCTCTCTCTCTCTCTCTCTCTCTCTCTCTCTCTCTTCAGACCGATGAGCTTTCCTCAGCCCTCCTCCCTCTCCAAGCTTCTCTCTCTCTCTTCAGACCGATGAGCTTTCCTCAGCCCTCCTCCCTCTCCAAGCTTCTCTCTCTCCTTCAGACCAATGAGCTTTCCTCAGCCCTCCTCCCTCTCCAAGCTTATCTCTCTCTCTCTCTCTCTCTTCAGACCAATGAGCTTTACTCAGCCCTCCTCCCTCTCCAAGCTTCTCTCTCTCTCTCTTCAGACCAATGAGCTTTACTCAGCCCTCCTCCCTCTCCAAGCTTCTCTCTCTCTCTCTTCAGACCAATGAACTTTACTCAGCCCTCCTCCCTCTCCAAGCTTCTCTCTCTCTCTCTCTCTTCAGACCAATGAGCTTTACTCAGCCCTCCTCTCTCTCTCTTCAGACCAATGAGCTTTACTCAGCCCTCCTCCCTCTCCAAGCTTCTCTCTCTCTCTCTCTTCAGACCAATGAGCTTTACTCAGCCCTCCTCCCTCTCCAAGCTTCTCTCTCTCTCTCTTCTTCAGACCAATGAGCTTTACTCAGCCCTCCTCCCTCTCCAAGCTTCTCTCTCTCTCTCTTCAGACCAATGAGCTTTACTCAGCCCTCCTCCCTCTCCAAGCTTTCTCTCTCTCTCTCTTCAGACCAATGAGCTTTACTCAGCCCTCCTCCCTCTCCAAGCTTCTCTCTCTCTCTCTCTCTCCAGACCAATGAGCTTTACTCAGCCCTCCTCCCTCTCCAAGCTTCTCTGTCCGTCTGATGTCCTGCTCTCTCTCTTCAGACCGATGAGCTTTCCTCAGCCCTCCTCCCACGCCAAGCTTCTCTCTCTCTCTTCAGACCGATGAGCTTTCCTCAGCCCTCCTCCCTCTCCAAGCTTCTCTCTCTCTCTCGCTTCAGACCGATGAGCTTTCCTCAGCCCTCCTCCCTCTCCAAGCTTCTCTCTCTCTCTCTCTCTTCAGACCAATGAGCTTTACTCAGCCCTCCTCCCTCTCCAAGCTTCTCTCTCTCTCTCTTCAGACCAATGAGCTTTACTCAGCCCTCCTCCCTCTCCAAGCTTCTCTCTCTCTCTTCTTCAGACCAATGAGCTTTACTCAGCCCTCCTCCCTCTCCAAGCTTCTCTCTCTCTCTCTTCAGACCAATGAGCTTTACTCAGCCCTCCTCCCTCTCCAAGCTTCTCTCTCTCTCTCTTCAGACCAATGAGCTTTACTCAGCCCTCCTCCCTCTCCAAGCTTCTCTCTCTCTTCAGACCAATGAGCTTTACTTAGCCCTCCTCCCTCTCCAAGCTTCTCTCTCTCTTCAGACCAATGAGCTTTACTTAGCCCTCCTCCCTCTCCAAGCTTCTCTGTCTGTCTGTTGGTCACTGTGGCCAGGACTCTCTGTCCATGTGACTGTATAGTGAATGTTGTAAATAGTGAAATAAGGGAGTATTTTGAGAAGGCTGCCAGAATAGTCAGAAGATATGAAAGTGATGGTGAACCCAGTGCAGTGTGTCTGACTCCAGGGGACCAGCCAGCACTGCCCTGCTGTAGCCATAGGCTGCTGTCCTCTAGAGTTCCCTTGACTGCCCCTAAAAACACCAAAATCATCAACCTTCTCTAAGTGTTCACTTGAACCTCTCGCTGCCCGCAGTTAACCATCATCACCTCTGATGGCTAAAGCTCCTGGTAGGCTGTGTTTGGTCTGGTCCGGCGACCCCCCCCTATCTGATGGCTACAGCTCCTGGTAGGCTGTGTTTGGTCTGGTCCGGCGACCCCCCCTATCTGGGCTGCTGTTTGGTCTGGTCCGGCGACCCCCCCCTATCTGATGGCTACAGCTCCTGGTAGGCTGTGTTTGGTCTGGCCCGGTGACCACCCTATCTGATGGTCAGTGCTGAGGGCCAGGTCAAGGGCTGCTGAAACTGGGAACAATGACTACTACAGTAGTAACCCGTAGGCCTGGCACTGCTGTGCTGGTGTGGCACCACTAACTCATTATTATCATCAAGCAACTCTCTCATTGTGTTAATGATGTGATGGCTGCCATGGACACCACACCAGGGCCCAGAGGCCTTTGGCGGGAGGCGTTAGCAGGCCTAAGCCAGCAGTAGTGACAGCTCCTCTCATCCAGCCTGCCGGTGACTTTGTGGGATTGTGGCGTTCCTTTGGCGGCCATGTCGCCGTCACTCGACACGCAAACACACACGCGTGTGCCACGCTGACGTTTGGCAGCCTGTCATGGTGGCTGATCGTCTTGACCAACGCATCAACACGCCTTTGCACGGCCCATCCTCCTGCCCATCCTCCACCCTCTGACTGTTGGGGGTCAATGTGTTTGTTTCAGTCTGTTGACCTTTGTTAGCTTCTTGACTGTTGGGGTCACCTACAGTCTTTGACTGTTGGGGTCAATGTGTTTGTTTCAGTCTACAGTTGACCTTTGTTAGCTTCACCCTCTTGACTGTTGGGGTCAATGTGTTTGTTTCAGTCTACAGTTGACCTTTGTTAGCTTCACCCTCTGACTGTTGGGGTCAATGTGTTTGTTTCAGTCTACAGTTGAACTGGGTAACTGAAAGGATTGAAGTGTTGGATAGACTGACTGGTCACCTAGCTGTGTGATGTGGGCGGGGAGGGGGAAGTAATTGGTGGTTGACAATAATGGGACAAGGAAAGGGGAGGGGATGCTAGGAGGCCTCACCTTAATTAGACAGCTGAAGGATGGAGCGAACAAGAGAAAAGAGAAGAGGGGAACAGCCAGCCATCCCAGGCACGCCATCATTCCACAGACACACGACCAGCTCCTCAGCGCCCAGCCCTACGACACACTTTATGTCAGCCTGCCTCATGACAAATGTCCAGCTAGTAATAATTCAACAGAAGGCCCAGCGTGCCTCACGGAGGGCAGAGAGAACAGAGATAAGCCTTTATGGGAATAGATTAGTCTTGTTCCCCTAAGAAAGGGCAGCGGTAACACATTTAAAATTAGACCAGACAGGGCTTTTAATCTGGACCGGGTGCAGGTGTGGGAGGGTGAGGCCCACCCTCCAGAAAGCGGTGGGATTGGGCCCCAGGGACCAGAGGGGACAGGGGCCCACACAGGATAATTATCCCCCAGGGTAGAGGTGTGCTGGGGCTCTCCTCGGTGTCTGTGTGCGTTTGCTTGGATGTGTGTGCACACTTTCAAGTCTTTGTGCGTGCACTTTTGTGCGTGCTGCCTGTGAGTGCTGTTCCAGACGAAGAGCTGTAGATAGCCTGGGTCTTGGTGAGGTCCATTTAATCTGTTAGTTAACTAGCTGGTCCTTCTCTCTTGGTGAGGTCTGTTTATTCGGGCGGCAGCGTAGCCTAGTGGTTAGAGCGTTGGACTAGTAACCGGAAGGTGAGGTCTGTCGTTCTGCCCCTGAACAGGCAGTTAACCCACTGTTCCCAGGCCGTCATTGAAAATAAGAATATGTTCTTAACTGACTTGCCTGGTTAAATAAAGGTAAAAAAAAATATGTTAGTTAACTAGCTGGTCCTTCTCTCTAGTTGAGGTCTGTATAATATGTTAGTTAACTAGCTGGTCCGTCCCTCTTGGTGAGGTCTGTTTAATATGTTCGTTAACTAGCTGGTCCTTCTCTCTTGGTGAGGTCTGTTTAATCTGTTAGTTAACTAGCTGGTCCGTCCCTCTAGTTGAGTTCTGTTTAATATGTTAGTTAACTAGCTGGTCCTTCTCTCTTGGGGAGGTCTGTTTAATCTGTTAGTTAACTAGCTGGTCCGTCCCTCTTGGTGAGGTCTGTTTAATCTGTTAGTTAACTAGCTGGTCCGTCCCTCTAGTTGAGTTCTGTTTAATATGTTAGTTAACTAGCTGGTCCTTCCCTCTAGTTGAGGTCTGTTTAATATGTTAGTTAACTAGCTGGTCCTTCTCTCTAGTTGAGTCTGTATAATATGTTAGTTAACTAGCTGGTCTCCCTCTTGGTGAGGTCTGTTTAATCTGTTAGTTAACTAGCTGGTCCTTCTCTCTAGTTGAGGTCTGTTTAATCTGTTAGTTAGCTAGCTGGTCCTTCTCTCTGTTAGTGAGGTCTGTTTAAGTTAACTAGCTGGTCCTCCCTCTTGGTGAGGTCTGTTTAATCTGTTAGTTAACTAGCTGGTCCCTCCCTCTTGGTGAGGTCTGTTTATTCTGTTAGTTAACTAGCTGGTCTCTCTCTAGTTGAGGTCTGTTTAACCTGTTAGTTAACTAGCTGGTCCTTCCCTCCTTCCCTCTTGGTGAGGTCTGTTTAACCTGTTAGTTAACTAGCTGGTCCTTCTCTCTAGTTGAGGTCTGTTTAACCTGTTAGTTAACTAGCTGGTCCTTCTCTCTAGTTGAGGTCTGTTTAATATGTTAGTTAACTAGCTGGTCCTTCTCTCTTGGTGAGGTCTGTTTAATATGTTAGTTAACTAGCTGGTCCTTCTCTCTAGTTGAGGTCTGTTTAATATGTTAGTTAACTAGCTGGTCCTTCTCTCTAGTTGAGGTCTGTTTATTCTGTTAGTTAACTATCTGGTCCCTCCCTCTTGGTGAGGTCTGTTTATTCTGTTAACTAGCTGGTCCTTCTCTCTAGTTGAGGTCTGTTTAATCTGTTAGTTAACTAGCTGGTTCCTCCCTCTTGTTGAGGTCTGTTTAATCTGTTAGTTAACTAGCTGGTCCTTCTTCCTCCTTCCTCTGGTGAGGTCTGTTTAACCTGTTAGTTAACTAGCTGGTCCTTCTCTCTAGTTGAGGTCTGTTTAACCTGTTAGTTAACTAGCTGGTCCTTCTCTCTAGTTGAGGTCTGTTTAATATGTTAGTTAACTAGCTGGTCCTTCTCTCTTGGTGAGGTCTGTTTAATATGTTAGTTAACTAGCTGGTCCCTCCCTCTTGTTGAGGTCTGTTTAATCTGTTAGTCAACTAGCTGGTCCGTCCCTCCTTCCCTCTTGGTGAGGTCTGTTTAATCTGTTAGTTAACTAGCTGGTCCTTCTCTCTTGGTGAGGTCTGTTTATTCTGTTAGTTAACTAGCTGGTCCTTCCCTCTTGGTGAGGTCCGTTTAATCTGTTAGTTAACTAGCTGGTCCCTCCCTCTTGGTGAGGTCTGTTTATTCTGTTAGTTAACTAGCTGGTCCTTCTCTCTAGTTGAGGTCTGTTTAATCTGTTAGTTAACTAGCTGGTTCCTCCCTCTTGTTGAGGTCTGTTTAATCTGTTAGTTAACTAGCTGGTCCTTCCCTCCTTCCCTCTTGGTGAGGTCTGTTTAACCTGTTAGTTAACTAGCTGGTCCTTCTCTCTAGTTGAGGTCTGTTTAACCTGTTAGTTAACTAGCTGGTCCTTCTCTCTAGTTGAGGTCTGTTTAATATGTTAGTTAACTAGCTGGTCCTTCTCTCTTGGTGAGGTCTGTTTAATATGTTAGTTAACTAGCTGGTCCTTCTCTCTAGTTGAGGTCTGTATAATATGTTAGTTAACTAGCTGGTCCGTCCCTCTTGGTGAGGTCTGTTTAATCTGTTAGTTAACTAGCTGGTCCTTCTCTCTAGTTGAGGTCTGTTTAATCTGTTAGTTAGCTAGCTGGTCCTTCTCTCTTGGTGAGGTCTGTTTAATCTGTTAGTTAACTAGCTGGTTCCTCCCTCTTGGTGAGGTCTGTTTATTCTGTTAGTTAACTAGCTGGTCCCTCCCTCTTGATGAGGTCTGTTTAATCTGTTAGTTAACTAGCTGGTCCCTCCCTCTTGGTGAGGTCCGTTTAATCTGTTAGTTAACTAGCTGGTCCTTCCCTCTTGGTGAGGTCTGTTTAATCTGTTAGTTAA
>NW_025749037.1:12500-28336 GCF_021184085.1 Oncorhynchus gorbuscha
CCCTCTCTCTCTCCTCCCTCCCTCCTTTCCTCTCTCTCTGCTCTTCATACCACTACTGGAGCATTGTGATTCAGCTGAGGGCACTTCCCATCAGCGTTGCCCATTTTCCCCCAGCTAGCCAATCAGGGAGCAGTATCAAGCCAGGCAAAGGCTCAGTAACAGAGACACTAATCTGTTCATCATAAAAAAGAGCTGAGCTTAATTATCTGTGACTTATCCAAGGGCAGCTAACGACCAAAGTGTAATTGATTTCAGACCCTTTGTTTTTTTTTTTTGGGGGTCTAGGGTATTTTTACCTTGTAAGACAATAGTATCCATCTGCTCTCTATTTTACAGCTATTGGTGGTACCATGTGTACCTTGTTCCCTCTTCCCTCTCTGTATGTGTTGTTTCCTCTAGTGACTACCTCTCTGTATGTGTTGTTCCCTCTAGTGACTACCTCTCTGTATGTGTTGTTCCCTCTAGTGACTACCTCTCTGTATGTGTTGTTTCCTCTAGTGACTACCTCTCTGTATGTGTTGTTCCCTCTAGTGACTACCTCTCTGTATGTGTTGTTCCCTCTAGTGACTACCTCTCTGTATGTGTTGTTCCCTCTAGTGACTACCTCTCTGTATGTGTTGTTCCCTCTAGTGACTACCTCTCTGTATGTGTTGTTCCCTCTAGTGACTACCTCTCTGTATGTGTTGTTCCCTCTAGTGACTACCTCTCTGTATGTGTTGTTCCCTCTAGTGACTACCTCTCTGTATGTGTTGTTTCCTCTAGTGACTACCTCTCTGTATGTGTTGTTTCCTCTAGTGACTACCTCTCTGTATGTGTTGTTCCCTCTAGTGACTACCTCTCTGTATGTGTTGTTCCCTCTAGTGACTACCTCTCTGTATGTGTATGTGTTGTTCCCTCTAGTGACTACCTCTCTGTATGTGTTGTTCCCTCTAGTGACTACCTCTCTGTATGTGTTGTTCCCTCTAGTGACTACCTCTCTGTATGTGTTGTTTCCTCTAGTGACTACCTCTGTATGTGTTGTTCCCTCTAGTGACTACCTCTCTGTATGTGTTGTTTCCTCTAGTGACTACCTCTCTGTATGTGTTGTTTCCTCTAGTGACTACCTCTCTGTATGTGTTGTTTCCTCTAGTGACTACCTCTCTGTATGTGTTGTTTGTTTCCTCTAGTGACTACCTCTCTGTATGTGTTGTTTCCTCTAGTGACTACCTCTCTGTATGTGTTGTTTCCTCTAGTGACTACCTCTCTGTATGTGTTGTTTCCTCTAGTGACTACCTCTCTGTATGTGTTGTTTCTCTAGTATGTGTTGTTTCCTCTAGTGACTACCTCTCTGTATGTGTTGTTTCCTCTAGTGACTACCTCTCTGTATGTGTTGTTTCCTCTAGTGACTACCTCTCTGTATGTGTTGTTCCCTCTAGTGACTACCTCTCTGTATGTGTTGTTTCCTACCTCTAGTGACTACCTCTCTGTATGTGTTGTTCCTCTAGTGACTACCTCTCTGTATGTGTTGTTTCCTCTAGTGACTACCTCTCTGTATGTGTTGTTCCCTCTAGTGACTACCTCTCTGTATGTGTTGTTCCCTCTAGTGACTACCTCTCTGTATGTGTTGTTTCCTCTAGTGACTACCTCTCTGTATGTGTTGTTCCCTCTAGTGACTACCTCTCTGTATGTGTTGTTCCCTCTAGTGACTACCTCTCTGTATGTGTTGTTTCCTCTAGTGACTACCTCTCTGTATGTGTTGTTCCCTCTAGTGACTACCTCTCTGTATGTGTTGTTCCTCTAGTGACTACCTCTCTGTATGTGTTGTTCCCTCTAGTGACTACCTCTCTGTATGTGTTGTTCCCTCTAGTGACTACCTCTCTGTATGTGTTGTTTCCTCTAGTGACTACCTCTCTGTGATGTGTTGTTCCCTCTAGTGACTACCTCTCTGTATGTGTTGTTCCCTCTAGTGACTACCTCTCTGTATGTGTTGTTCCCTCTAGTGACTACCTCTCTGTATGTGTTGTTCCCTCTAGTGACTACCTCTCTGTATGTGTTGTTCCCTCTAGTGACTACCTCTCTGTATGTGTTGTTCCCTCTAGTGACTACCTCTCTGTATGTGTTGTTCCCTCTAGTGACTACCTCTCTGTATGTGTTGTTCCCTCTAGTGACTACCTCTCTGTATGTGTTGTTCCCTCTAGTGACTACCTCTCTGTATGACCCTCTAGTGACTACCTCTCTGTATGTGTTGTTCCCTCTAGTGACTACCTCTCTGTATGTGTTGTTCCCTCTAGTGACTACCTCTCTGTATGTGTTGTTCCCTCTAGTGACTACCTCTCTGTATGTGTTGTTCCCTCTAGTGACTACCTCTGTATGTGTTGTTCCCTCTAGTGACTACCTCTCTGTATGTGTTGTTCCCTCTAGTGACTACCTCTCTGTATGTGTTGTTCCCTCTAGTGACTACCTCTCTGTATGTGTTGTTCCTCTAGTGACTACCTCTCTGTATGTGTTGTTCCCTCTAGTGACTACCTCTCTGTATGTGTTGTTCCCTCTAGTGACTACCTCTCTGTATGTGTTGTTCCCTCTAGTGACTACCTCTCTGTATGTGTTGTTCCCTCTAGTGACTACCTCTCTGTATGTGTTGTTCCCTCTAGTGACTACCTCTCTGTATGTGTTGTTCCCTCTAGTGACTACCTCTCTGTATGTGTTGTTCCCTCTAGTGACTACCTCTCTGTATGTGTTGTTCCCTCTAGTGACTACCTCTCTGTATGTGTTGTTCCCTCTAGTGACTACCTCTCTGTATGTGTTGTTCCCTCTAGTGACTACCTCTCTGTATGTTGTTCCTCTAGTGTTCCTGTATGTGTTGTTCCCTCTAGTGACTACCTCTCTGTATGTGTTGTTCCCTCTAGTGACTACCTCTCTGTATGTGTTGTTCCCTCTAGTGACTACCTCTCTGTATGTGTTGTTCCCTCTAGTGACTACCTCTCTGTATGTGTTGTTCCCTCTAGTGACTACCTCTCTGTATGTGTTGTTCCCTCTAGTGACTACCTCTCTGTATGTGTTGTTCCCTCTAGTGACTACCTCTCTGTATGTGTTGTTCCCTCTAGTGACTACCTCTCTGTATGTGTTGTTCCCTCTAGTGACTACCTCTCTGTATGTGTTGTTCCCTCTAGTGACTACCTCTCTGTATGTGTTGTTTCCTCTACTACCTCTCTGTATGTGTTGTTCCCTCTAGTGACTACCTCTCTGTATGTGTTGTTCCCTCTAGTGACTACCTCTCTGTATGTGTTGTTCCCTCTAGTGACTACCTCTCTGTATGTGTTGTTCCCTCTAGTGACTACCTCTCTGTATGTGTTGTTCCCTCTAGTGACTACCTCTCTGTATGTGTTGTTCCCTCTAGTGACTACCTCTCTGTATGTGTTGTTCCCTCTAGTGACTACCTCTCTGTATGTGTTGTTCCCTCTAGTGACTACCTCTCTGTATGTGTTGTTCCTCTAGTGACTACCTCTCTGTATGTGTTGTTCCCTCTAGTGACTACCTCTCTGTATGTGTTGTTCCCTCTAGTGACTACCTCTCTGTATGTGTTGTTCCCTCTAGTGACTACCTCTCTGTATGTGTTGTTCCCTCTAGTGACTACCTCTCTGTATGTGTTGTTCCCTCTAGTGACTACCTCTCTGTATGTGTTGTTCCCTCTAGTGACTACCTCTCTGTATGTGTTGTTCCCTCTAGTGACTACCTCTCTGTATGTGTTGTTCCCTCTAGTGACTACCTCTCTGTATGTGTTGTTCCCTCTAGTGACTACCTCTCTGTATGTGTTGTTCCCTCTAGTGACTACCTCTCTGTATGTGTTGTTCCCTCTAGTGACTACCTCTCTGTATGTGTTGTTCCCTCTAGTGACTACCTCTCTGTATGTGTTGTTCCCTCTAGTGACTACTACTCTCTGTATGTGTTGTTCCCTCTAGTGACTACCTCTCTGTATGTGTTGTTCCCTCTAGTGACTACCTCTCTGTATGTGTTGTTCCCTCTAGTGACTACCTCTCTGTATGTGTTGTTCCCTCTAGTGACTACCTCTCTGTATGTGTTGTTCCCTCTAGTGACTACCTCTCTGTATGTGTTGTTCCCTCTAGTGACTACCTCTCTGTATGTGTTGTTCCCTCTAGTGACTACCTCTCTGTATGTGTTGTTCCCTCTAGTGACTACCTCTCTGTATGTGTTGTTCCCTCTAGTGACTACCTCTCTGTATGTGTTGTTCCCTCTAGTGACTACCTCTCTGTATGTGTTGTTCCCTCTAGTGACTACCTCTCTGTATGTGTTGTTCCCTCTAGTGACTACCTCTCTGTATGTGTTGTTCCCTCTAGTGACTACCTCTCTGTATGTGTTGTTCCCTCTAGTGTGTTGTTCCCTCTAGTGACTCTCTGTATGTGTTGTTCCCTCTAGTGACTACCTCTCTGTATGTGTTGTTCCCTCTAGTGACTACCTCTCTGTATGTGTTGTTCCCTCTAGTGACTACCTCTCTGTATGTGTTGTTCCCTCTAGTGACTACCTCTCTGTATGTGTTGTTCCCTCTAGTGACTACCTCTCTGTATGTGTTGTTCCCTCTAGTGACTACCTCTCTGTATGTGTTGTTCCCTCTAGTGACTACCTCTCTGTATGTGTTGTTCCCTCTAGTGACTACCTCTCTGTATGTGTTGTTCCCTCTAGTGACTACCTCTCTGTATGTGTTGTTCCCTCTAGTGACTACCTCTCTGTATGTGTTGTTCCCTCTAGTGACTACCTCTCTGTATGTGTTGTTCCCTCTAGTGACTACCTCTCTGTATGTGTTGTTCCCTCTAGTGACTACCTCTCTGTATGTGTTGTTCCCTCTAGTGACTACCTCTCTGTATGTGTTGTTTCCTCTAGTGACTACCTCTCTGTATGTGTTGTTCCCTCTAGTGACTACCTCTCTGTATGTGTTGTTCCCTCTAGTGACTACCTCTCTGTATGTGTTGTTCCCTCTAGTGACTACCTCTCTCTAGTATGTGTTGTTTGTTCCCTCTAGTGACTACCTCTCTGTATGTGTTGTTCCTCTAGTGACTACCTCTCTGTATGTGTTGTTTCCTCTAGTGACTACCTCTCTCCTCTGTATGTGTTGTTTCCTCTAGTGACTACCTCTCTGTATGTGTTGTTCACTCTAGTGACTACCTCTCTCCTCTGTATGTGTTGTTTCCTCTAGTGACTACCTCTCTGTATGTGTTGTTCCCTCTAGTGACTACCTCTCTGTATGTGTTGTTCCCTCTAGTGACTACCTCTCTGTATGTGTTGTTCCCTCTAGTGACTACCTCTCTGTATGTGTTGTTCCCTCTAGTGACTACCTCTCTGTATGTGTTGTTCCCTCTAGTGACTGTGTTGTTCCCTCTAGTGACTACCTCTCTGTATGTGTTGTTCCCTCTAGTGACTACCTCTCTGTATGTGTTGTTCCCTCTAGTGACTACCTCTCTGTATGTGTTGTTCCCTCTAGTGACTACCTCTCTGTATGTGTTGTTCCCTCTAGTGACTACCTCTCTGTATGTGTTGTTCCCTCTAGTGACTACCTCTCTGTATGTGTTGTTCCCTCTAGTGACTACCTCTCTGTATGTGTTGTTCCTCTAGTGACTACCTCTCTGTATGTGTTGTTCCCTCTAGTGACTACCTCTCTGTATGTGTTGTTCCCTCTGTATGTGTTGTTCCCTCTAGTGACTACCTCTCTGTATGTGTTGTTCCCTCTAGTGACTACCTCTCTGTATGTGTTGTTCCTCTAGTGACTACCTCTCTGTATGTGTTGTTCCCTCTAGTGACTACCTCTCTGTATGTGTTGTTCCCTCTAGTGACTACCTCTCTGTATGTGTTGTTCCCTCTAGTGACTACCTCTCTGTATGTGTTGTTCCCTCTAGTGACTACCTCTCTGTATGTGTTGTTCCCTCTAGTGACTACCTCTCTGTATGTGTTGTTCCTCTAGTGACTACCTCTCTGTATGTGTTGTTCCTCTAGTGACTACCTCTCTGTATGTGTTGTTCCCTCTAGTGACTACCTCTCTGTATGTGTTGTTCCCTCTAGTGACTACCTCTCTGTATGTGTTGTTCCCTCTAGTGACTACCTCTCTGTATGTGTTGTTTGTTTCCTCTAGTGACTACCTCTCTGTATGTGTTGTTCCCTCTAGTGACTACCTCTCTGTATGTGTTGTTCCCTCTAGTGACTACCTCTCTGTATGTGTTGTTCCCTCTAGTGACTACCTCTCTGTATGTGTTGTTCACTCTAGTGACTACCTCTCTGTATGTGTTGTTCCCTCTAGTGACTACCTCTCTGTATGTGTTGTTCCCTCTAGTGACTACCTCTCTGTATGTGTTGTTCCCTCTAGTGACTACCTCTCTGTATGTGTTGTTCCCTCTAGTGACTACCTCTCTGTATGTGTTGTTCCCTCTAGTGACTACCTCTCTGTATGTGTTGTTCCCTCTAGTGACTACCTCTCTGTATGTGTTGTTCCCTCTAGTGACTACCTCTCTGTATGTGTTGTTCCCTCTAGTGACTACCTCTCTGTATGTGTTGTTCCCTCTAGTGACTACCTCTCTGTATGTGTTGTTTCCTCTAGTGACTACCTCTCTCCTCTCTGTATGTGTTGTTCCCTCTAGTGACTACCTCTCTGTATGTGTTGTTCCCTCTAGTGACTACCTCTCTCCTCTGTATGTGTTGTTTCCTCTAGTGACTACCTCTCTGTATGTGTTGTTCCTCTAGTGACTACCTCTCTGTATGTGTTGTTCCCTCTAGTGACTACCTCTCTGTATGTGTTGTTCCCTCTAGTGACTACCTCTCTGTATGTGTTGTTCCCTCTAGTGACTACCTCTCTGTATGTGTTGTTGTTCCTCTCTGTAGTGACTACCTCTCTGTATGTGTTGTTCCCTCTAGTGACTACCTCTCTGTATGTGTTGTTCCCTCTAGTGACTACCTCTCTGTATGTGTTGTTCCCTCTAGTGACTACCTCTCTGTATGTGTTGTTCCTCTACTACCTCTCTGTGACTGTTGTTCCTCTAGTCTCTGTATGTGTTGTTCCCTCTAGTGACTACCTCTCTGTATGTGTTGTTCCTCTCTCTGTGTGTTGTTTCCTCTAGTGACTACCTCTGTATGTGTTGTTTCCTCTAGTGACTACCTCTCTGTATGTGTTGTTCCCTCTAGTGACTACCTCTCTGTATGTGTTGTTTCCTCTAGTGACTACCTCTCTGTATGTGTTGTTTCCTCTAGTGACTACCTCTCTGTATGTGTTGTTCCCTCTAGTGACTACCTCTCTGTATGTGTTGTTCCCTCTAGTGACTACCTCTCTGTATGTGAGCCTGTGTGTATGGTCTGGGCATCTCACCCTGGTCTTAGTCTCCTCAGGTTTACTGGGGAACTGTCCAGGTGACAGATTCCTCCTGTCAGACCTCATTACCTGGGAGTCAGTGGAACCCTAACGAGTTATAACGAGTCCTAACGAGCTGAATTAGAGAGGGCTAATTAGGGCAAAGGAGAAGGCCACTCTGCTCACTCACTGACTGACGACTGTGTGTGTGTGTGTGTGTGTGTGTGTGTGTGGGTGTGTGTGTGTGTGTGTGTGTGTGTGTGGGTGGGTGGGTGGGTGGGTGTCACTGACTGACGACGCTGTGTGTGTGTGTCACTGACTGAGGACTTCAGTCCAACCTGGTTCCTCTCACTGCTCTGCCACAGTTCCATTCTGTAATGAATGGTGGTGGTATTCCTGAGGTCTGTGCGTCTCACAGTGCAGATCAGACCCAGCAACACACTGTTAGAATGGGAATGTGATATGGATGTTATTATGTATGTTAACAAGGATGTCTTCTCTCTTTGTTAAGAGATAAAGATGATCATGTTGAGGAATGTCTCATAATGATGTGTTGTTGTTGGAGGGCATTGAATAACAGCCCTTTACATTATGATGCTGGAAATGATCATGATGCTGGTGATGACAGTTATGATAATGCTGGTAATTTTGGACATTGGTAATAAGGTCAACTCCATTTTAGGTGGAAAACAACGACACATTATTTAGTCACTTAATGAATCACTGCGTGTTAAATAAATGTCATCACTTTAATAGGCAACATGAGCCAACAAATGTAAATGATAATTTAATAACACCATAATGGTAGATAATGACTATTGTTCTGATTTATTAGGATGTGGGACTCTGCTGTGAGTCTTGTATCCAGGGTCTATGTTGGGGTCCTAGACCCCCTCCCTCCCTCCCCCTGGTCGTAGACCCCCTCCCTCCCTCCCCCTGGTCGTAGACCCCCTCCCTCCCTCCCCCTGGTCGTAGACCCCCTCCCTCCCTCCCCCTGGTCGTAGACCCCCTCCCTCCCCTGGTCGTAGACCCCCTCCCTCCCTCCCCTGGTCGGTAGACCCCTCCCTCCCTCCCCTGGTCGTAGACCCCCTCCCTCCCTCCCCCTGGTCGTAGACCCCTCCTCCCTCCCCTGGTCGTAGACCCCCTCCCTCCCCCTGGTCGTAGACCCCCTCCCTCCCCTGGTCGTAGACCCCCTCCCTCCCTCCCCTGGTCGTAGACCCCTCCTTCCCTCCCCTGGTCGTAGACCCCTCCTTCCCTCCCCTGGTCAGACCCCTCCCCCCCCTGGTCGTAGACCCCTCCCTCCCTGCCCCTGGTCGTAGACCCCCTCCCTCCCTGCCCCTGGTCGTAGACCCCCCTCCCTCCTCCCCTGGTCGTAGACCCCCTCCTTCCCTCCCCTGGTCGTAGACCCCCCCTCCCTCCCCCTGGTCGTAGACCCCCTCCCTCCCCTGGTCGTGGACCCCCTCCCTCCCTCCCCCTGGTCGTAGACCCCTCCCTCCCTGCCCCTGGTCGTGACCCCTCGCTCCCCTGATCGTAGACCCCCTCCTTCCCCCTGATCGTAGACCCCCTCCTTCCCCTGGTCGTAGACCTCATCCCTCCCCTGGTCGGAGACCCCCTCCCGCCCCTGGTCGGGAGACCCCCTCCCTCCCCTGGTCGTGAGACCCTCCTCCCTCCCTTGCCCTGGTCAGACCCCCTCTCCCCCTGGTCGTAGACCCCTCCCTCCCCCTGGTCGTGGACCCCCTCCCTCCCCTGGTCGTAGACCCCTCCCTCCCCCTGGTCGAGACCCCCTCCCTCCCCCTGGTCGTAGACCCCTCCCTCGCCCTAGTCGTAGACCCCCTCCCTCGCCCTGGTCGTGGAGACCCCCTCCCTCCCTCCCCTGGTCGTAGACCCCCTCCCTCCCTCGCCCTGGTCGTAGACCCCTCCCTCCCCTTGCCCTGGTCGTGAGCCCCCTCCCTCCCTCCCCTGGTCGTAGACCCCTCCCTCCCTTGCCCTGGTCGTAGACCCCCTCCCTCCTCGCCCTGGTCGTAGACCCCCTCCCTCCCTTGCCCTGGTCGTAGACCCCCTCCCTCCCTCCCCTGGTCGTAGACCCCTCCCTCCCCTGGTCGTAGACCCCTCCCTGCCCCTGGTCGTAGACCCCCTCCCTGCCCCTGGTCGTAGACCCCTCCCTCCCCCCCTGGTCGTAGACCCCTCCCTCCCTTGCCCTGGTCGTGACCCCCTCCCTCCCTGCCCTGGTCGTGAGCCCCCTCCCTCTCCCTGGTCGTAGACCCCCTCCCTCTCCCTGGTCGTAGACCCCCTCCCTCCCTTGCCCTGGTCGTAGACCCCCTCCCTCCCTTGCCCTGGTCGTAGACCCCTCCCTCCCCTGGTCGAGACCCCCTCCCTCCCCTGGTCGTAGACCCCCTCCCTCCCCTGGTCGTAGACCCCCTCCCTCCCCTGGTCAGACCCCTCCCCTCTCGCTGGTCGTAGACCCCATCCCTCCCTCCCCCTGGTCGTAGTGGCAGTGGAGAGCAGCTGGTTGACCAGTCACGGTCGGACGGCCCAGTGGAGTGGACGGCTGTCAGAGTTGACCAATCAGACGGACCTCTGCCTGGGGGTCTGGGGGAGACAGGAAACTACTGGGGCTGTGTGTAAACACACTGCAACAAAGAGACTGGCCAGGGAGAACCAACACACACAGAAATAATACAAACACAGACTCATGCACCTAAAAGAGGCAGGAAATGACATGTATCTATTCTTCAGCTCAGAGACTGACACCAGCCCCCCTGTTTATCCCCGGGTAACCCCAAACAAGCACATTCCTCACCCCACGGTTTCCAACGGCGACCGAACACCACTGTCGCTCCTCTCCTGCTCTGAGGCGGCGGAAGTCAACAGTCCTGCTAACAACCCCCTAACACAGGCTAATGAAGCTGTCAGTCAAACCAGCCCGCTGTTCTATTCACCAAGAGGTTGGTCATGGGTTTAACTGACGCCTGTAACACACACCTAAACACACCTACACACACCTACACACACCTAAACACACCTACACACACCTACACACACCTAAACACACTTACACACACTTACACACACTTACACACACCTACACACACCTACACACACCTACACACACCTACACACCTACACACACACACTACAACACACACACTACACACACCTAAACACACCTAAACACACACCTACACACACCTAAACACACCTAAACACACCAAACACCTAAACACACCTACACCTACACACACCTACACACCTAACACACACCTAAACACACCTACACACACCTACCACCTACACACCTACACACACCTACACACACCTAAACAAACACACCTAAACACACCTAAACACACCTAAACACACGTACACACACCTAAACACCACCTAAACACACACTACACACACACTCACACACCTACACACCTAAACACACAAACACACCTAAACACACCTACACACACACACACCTAAACACACACCTAAACACACACCTAAACACACACCAACACACACCTACACACACCTACACACACACACACTACACACACCTACACCTACACACCTACACACACCTACACACACCCTACACACACACACACCTACACACACCTACACACCTACACACCTACACACACCTACACACACCTAAACACACACCTAAACACACACCTAAACACACACCTAAACACACACCTAAACACACCTACACACACCTACACACACCTACACACACACCTACTAAACCTACACACTAAACACACCTAAACACACCTACACACACCTAACACACCTACACACACTAAACACACCTAAACACACACTAAACACACACCAACACACACCTAAACACACACCTAACACACCTACACACACTCTACACCTACACACACCTACACACACCTACACACACCTACACACACCTACACACACCTACACACACCTAAACACACCTACACACACCTACACACACACACACACTAAACACACACCTACACACACCTACACACACCTAAACACACCTACACACACACCTACCATGTATTCACCTTTCACCACTGTTTCTCCACCTACAGTACAGAGAGAACAAACAGGGTTGTACATACATGGGGTTCCTCTCTCTCAGGGTGGAATAGATTTACCTAAGTCATTATCATGATAATAATGTGTTGCTGTCATCCCACATGAACGCACTAATGGGAAACGTTGAAGTGTGTGTGTTGTGGTCGGGGGGCATTTCTTGTGAAAGGCTCATTGCGTTCGGACATGTTGGAGCCCTCGCTGGCATGACCTGTAGTGTTTAATTAGACTGGCTAGGAAATCTGCCTCCTGTGATTATTATTCACACACACACACACTCCCCCCTTCGTGTTCCCTTTTTAAGCATTTGCTGTAGGTGGTGAGAGAGAATAGGGGTTGTGGGGAGTGTGTGTGGTTGCATCCTGTGTGAGAGTGTGTCCCTGTCAGTCTGTCTGAGCAGGACCTGTGGTTAATTATCTTCACAGTGCTCCGTGGTGCTGCAGCCTGTCCTCTAATCCAATGTGATAAGTGAGACAAACATGGTGGAACAGTGAGCTGCAGTCAGACAGGTACCTCTCTTAGACACACGGAGGGAGGGGGGCCTCAGGCACACACACCGCCCTCCCCAGCTTTTGTCAGAGAGCCTTTCTGAGTAGCTAATTAGTCCAATTAGCCTTTCTAGTTTCCAAACTGCTCTCAATACTCTAACCAGGGGATAATGGTAGCATGCTACCCCTTAATGCCTTTCAAGATGAGCACCAGATGTGAGTTGGAAAATCACTTGTAATGGATTCTTAGTAGTGACTACCTCTTAGTAGTGACTACCTCTTAGTAGTGACTACCTCTTAGTAGTGACTACCTCTTAGTAGTGACTACCTCTTAGTAGTGACTACCTCTTAGTAGTGACTACCTCTTAGTAGTGTATTTTCTCATTCAGGGGGGATAATGTCGCTATGTGTTTGTCAGTAGGGTATATTAGCAGTGTTGGAAACAACAGTTTAGTGTTTCATTACCTTGTTCAGTGGGGGGGGTTGTCACGTGTTGTGGAGGCCATTGTAGGGGACATCCATCCTGTCATCTTCTCCCTTACAATGCTGTGCTGTCACCATCGCACCCTGAGTTTGTCCGTTCCCATTGTGTCCAACATGGCGCGTGCGTGCGTGCGTGCGTGTGTGTGTGTGTGCCCTTGTCTCTGCCTCCGGGCTCCAGCCCATAACAACTTTGTCCTGGAGAAGACCCAGACTCCAGCCCATAACAACTCTGTCCTGGAGAAGACCCAGACTCCAGCCATAGCAACTCTGTCCTCTGGGGAAGGCCCAGACTCCAGCCATAGCAACTCTGTCCTCTGGAGAAGACCCAGACTCCAGCCCATAACAACTCTGTCCTGGAGAAGACCCAGACTCCAGCCCATAACAACTCTGTCCTGGAGAAGACCCAGACTCCAGCCCATAACAACTCTGTCCTGGAGAAGACCCAGACTCCAGCCCATAACAACTCTGTCCTCTGGGGAAGACCCAGACTCCAGCCATAGCAACTCTGTCCTCTGGGGAAGACCCAGACTCCAGCCATAGCAACTCTGTCCTCTGGGGAAGACCCAGACTCCAGCCATAGCAACTCTGTCCTCTGGGGAAGGCCCAGACTCCAGCCATAGCAACTCTGTCCTCTGGGGAAGGCCCAGACTCCAGCCATAGCAACTCTGTCCTCTGGGGAAGGCCCAGACTCCAGCCATAGCAACTCTGTCCTCTGGGGAAGGCCCAGACTCCAGCCATAGCAACTCTGTCCTCTGGGGAAGGCCCAGACTCCAGCCATAGCAACTCTGTCCTCTGGGGAAGGCCCAGACTCCAGCCATAGCAACTCTGTCCTCTGGGGAAGGCCCAGACTCCAGCCATAGCAACTCTGTCCTCTGGGGAAGGCCCAGACTCCAGCCATAGCAACTCTGTCCTCTGGGGAAGGCATGCGTGCCAGGAAGCAGTGAAGTGCTGCCTCCGCATTTCCTCCACACACACCCAGAGAGACGAGGGCCCAGGCCCCTGCCGAGACCCTCCCTACCCACCCCTCCCTGGGGCTTTGTCCCGGGGCTCTGGCCCGTGTACCTCCGCCCAGCCTCCTCACTCTCTCCCCGGGACAGGCAGGAAGACCAGGGACATTCCGTCCTGCTAGGCTAGCCCCGTCAGAGAGGGTAATGTGGCAGGCAGGCCCCCATACCAAGGTTACACCCTCAAACACACACACACAACCAAACCAACACACTGTCTATTCTCTGGGGAGAGAGTTAATGAGATTCTACTGGGTTCCCACACCTCTAAAACTCTCCATCTAGTTGTATTTGTCTGTCTCTCCCCTCCTCTATCTCCTCCCACCATCCTTTCTGTATAACCACATAAGTTAGTGAATGAACATCCTCCTTCCTGGCCTATAGCTACTTTGAGACAAGTTTAGCCAGAAACCAATTTCTAACGTTTTGATATTAGCTTGTGTGTGTGTGTGTGTGTGTGTGTGTGTGTGTGTGTGTGTGTGTGTGTGTGTGTGTGTGTGTGTGTGTGTGTGTGTGTGTGTGTGTGTGCGTGTGTGTGTGTGTGTTGAGTAAGGGCAATCGGTGTGTGTGAGGATGCTCAGCCACGGTTGCAGTGGTTTGAAGAAAAAGGAAATCGTTGCCGGGGGTTGGGCCCAGTCATCCCGTTGCCGAGGCTTTGATTAAGAAGGATGTCGCAGGGCATCGATCCCCAGGGCTATAGATTGACTATTTGTATCATCTGTCCGTCTGCCCCCCTCGCGCTCTGATAAAAGGCTTTTTCCTGCAGAGAGAGAGAGACCCTCCACACGCGGCTAATTTGTAATTACTTCCGTCAATGGGTCTGTTTGAGGTTAACCCTCTGAGACACCCTAAGGTCTCATCACTCATCTTCTGTTATGGCTGACGAGGCGACTTGTATCCCCTACACCTCAGACTAGTCAACATATAGGCAGTCCATAGACTGCCCTGTTGTCTTGAGAAGCCAGCATTTCATGACCAGTCCTTAGTGGTTCCCAGACAGTGGGTCAGAAACCTCTGGTGGGTGACTAGGTTGCTGTCATTGGCTTTGTTGAATTTGAGGGTCTCAACAAAATTCCAAATCTTTGGCAGTGTTTAATAGATCTTGAAAAGCAGTGCACTAACAGTAGGAGGGGATATGGAAAGGTTGGATTCACACTCTACATACAGTACCAGTCAAAAGGTTGGACACACCTACTCATTCCAGGGTTTTTCTTTATTTGTACTATTTTCTACATTGTAGAATAATAGTGAAGACATCAAAACTATGAAATAACACATATGGAATCATGTAGTAACCAAAAAAGTGTTAAACAAATCTAAATATATTTTATATTTGAGATTCTGAATCAGGCCTTTGTGGTCAAACTGCTGCAAAGAAACCACTACTAAAGGACACCAATAAGAAGATTCTTTCTTGGGCCAAGAAACACAAGCAATGGACATTAGACTGGTGGAAATCTGTCCTTTGGTCTGATGAGTCCAAATGTGATTTTTGCTTCCAACCGCCTTGTCTTTGTGAGATGCAGAGTAGGTGAATGGATGATCTCCGTATGTGTGGTTCCCACCGTGAAGCATGGAGGAGGTGGTGTGGGGGTGCTTTGCTGGTGACACTGTCTGTGATTTATTTAGAATTCAAGGCACACTTAACCAGCATGGCTACCACAGCATTCTGCAGCAATACGCCAGCCCATCTGGTTTGGGCTTAGTGGGACTATAATTCGTTTTTTAACAGGACAATGACCCAACACACCTCCAGGCTGTGTAAGGGCTATTTGACCAAGAAGGAGAGTGATGGACTGCTGCATCAGATGACCTGGCCTCCACAATCACCCGACCACAACCCAATTGAGATGGTTTGGGATGAGTTGGACCACATAGCGAAGGAAAAGCAGCCAACAAATGCACAGCATATGTGGGAACTCCTTCACTCCTTGATGTCTTGACTGTTATTCTACAATGTAGAAAATAGTAAAAACAAAGAAAAATCTTTGAAACAGTAGATGTCTAAATGTTAGACTTTTACTGTATATCCATGTCTTTCTCTCTCCTGGTGTGTGTATATAATGCTCTCTCTCAGGCCTAACCCTCCACCCAGGGTAGGTCATTACAGAGGAAGTGAGCCAGCAGTGAGGTTACACTATACTGTGTTCTCCATTTCCTGGATGGTGGGGGACCCAGGACCCCCTGAGGGGGACTGTTGTTTCTAGGGATACAGGACAGCTCTATATCCTCACTCCTGTCCCTCCCCTATCCTCTCCCCAGGCCACTGTGGTTCCTCTCCTTTCTAACAGGAGGATTGATGCATGGATAATCCCAATTGGGCTGAAAGGCTGTGTTTACATGGCAGGGATTAGGGAGAGATTAGCGCTATCACATCACAGGATTAGATTGAGTGGCTGGAAACTGTTACCACTCTGTACTTACACTGCTCCGCTTCCCCCCTCTCTCGGTCTCTCTCTCCTG
>NW_025749038.1:0-28333 GCF_021184085.1 Oncorhynchus gorbuscha
ATTATATACACACTCACAAGTCTATATATACACACTCACTAGACTATATACACACTAACCAGACTATATATACACTATATACATACTCACTATACTCTATATACACACTCACTAGACTATATACACACTAAATACACACTCACCAGACTATATACACACTATGTACACACTCACCAGACTCTATATACACACTCACAAGTCTATATACACGCTAAATACACACTCAGCAGACTATATACACACTCACCAGATTCTATCCACACACTCACTAGACTGTCTGTCTGTCTGTCTGTCTGTCTGTCTGTCTGTCTGTCTGTCTGTCTGTCTGTCTGTCTGTCTGTCTGTCTGTCTGTCTGTCTGTCTGTCTGTCTGTCTGTCTGTCTGTCTGTCTGTCTGTCTGTCTGTCTGTCTGTCTGTCTGTCTGTCACCTCCTATAGTACTGTGGTGATGTAGTTTAGTAGTCAACATGTATGTATTTATATTTGTTCCGATCCTCTCTCTCTCTCTCTCTCTCTCTCTCTCTCTCTCTCTCTCTCTCTCTCTCTCTCTCTCTCTCTCTCTCTCTCTCTCTCTCTCTCTCTCTCTCTCTCTCTCTCTCTCTCTCTCTCTCTCTCTCTCTCTCTCTCTCTCTCTGTCTCTCTGCCTCTCTCTCTGCTCTCTCTCTCTCTCTCTCTCTGTCTCTCTCTCTCTCTCTCTCTCTGCCTCTCTCTCTCTCTCTCTCTCTCTCTCTCTCTCTCTCTCTCTCTCTCTCTCTCTCTCTCTCTCTCTCTCTCTCTCTCTCTCTCTCTCTCTCTGCTCTCTCTCTCTCTCTGTCTCTCTCTCTCTCTCTCTCTCTCTGTCTCTCTCTCTCTCTCTCTCTCTTTTTCTCTCTCTCTCTCTCTCTCTCTCTCTCTCTCTCTCTCTCTCTCTCTCTCTCTCTCTCTCTCTCTCTCTCTCTCTCTGTCTCTCTGCCTCTCTCTCTGCCTCTCTCTCTCTCTCTCTCCATCTGTCTCTCTCTCTCTCTCTCTCTCTCTCTCTCTCTCTCTCTCTCTCTCTCTCTCTCTCTCTCTCTCTCTCTCTCTCTCTCTCTCTCTCTCTCTCTCTCTCTCTCTCTCTCTCTCTCTCTCTCTCTCTCTGTCTCTCTCTCTCTCTCTCTGCTCTCTCTCTCTCTCTCTCTCTCTCTCTCTCTCTCTCTCTCTCTCTCTCTCTCTCTCTCTCTCTCTCTCTCTCTCTCTGTCTTTCTCTCTCTCTCTCTCTCTGTCTCTCTCTCTCTCTCTCTGTCTCTCTCTCTCTCTCGGTCTCTCTCTCTCTGTCTCTCTCTTTCTCTCTGTCTCTCTTTACCTCTCTCTCTCTGTCTCTCTCTCTCTGTCTCTCTCTGTCTCTCTGTCTGTCTCTCTCTCTCTCTGCCTCTCTCTCTGTGTTTGAGCAATACAGTGAGAGATGGCTAGGGGGTGCTGTGTGGTCACAGAGAGCCAGCGTGGTGCTAATGTTTTCCTGCCTCTCCTCTCTCTCTCACTCCCTCTCTCTTGCTGGCTGGGTTGGTCACATGGGGAGAAGAGCTGTTTAAAATGCTTTAGTATTCTCAGCCAGTGCAGAGCCAGACACTGAGAGACACACACTGCTCACAGCTTGTCCTGCTTATACATCTACCTACCTACAGCACTGCAACTTTCTGTACTGGAGCAACACACACATCGTCTCATCTGCGGAGGACAGGAGGACAGGATAGTGAAAACACCAGAGAGGAGCACACTAAATATTGTAGTGAGTACTTGCTGGAAATCAGCTTTTTTCCTGTCTGTGTGTTGGAGCTACCAGATCTGTCTGTGTGTTGGAGCTGGATCTGTCTGTGTGTTGGAGCTGATCTGTCTGTGTGTTGGAGCTGGATCTGTCTGTGTGTTGGAGCTGGATCTGTCTGTGTGTTGGAGCTGGATTTGTCTGTGTGTTGGAGCTGATCTGTCTGTGTGTTGGAGCTGGATCTGTCTGTGTGTTGGAGCTGGATCTGTCTGTGTGTTGAGCTGGACTAATAGGACAGTTGACAGAAGATGATTCCTGTGGTGTTATAGCATTCAGGCCAGATGGAAGGTCGCTGCTTGAATCTAGTGCCTCTATACTGTGTGGCTTTATCTTGGCCCAGTAAATAACAACACATGCTGATCCTCAGTGATCTATTGGATGTATTCAGAAGAAACAGTTGTGTTGCTGATAGCGCCCCATTGCTGATAGAAGGAAACGGTTGTGTTGCTGATAGCGCCCTGAGAAGGAAATGGTTGTATTGCTGATAGCGCCCTGAGAAGGAAACGGGTTGTGGTTTTGAGGCGCCCTGAGAAGGAAACGGTTGTGTTGCTGATAGCGCCCTGAGAAGGAAACGGTTGTGTTGCTGATAGCGACCTGAAAGGAAACGGTTGTATTGCTGATTGCGACCTGAGAAGGAAACGGTTGTATTGCTGATTGCGACCTGCTATTAATGAAACGCACTTTGCTCACCTGCCGTTTGCAATCACCAAAGCAGTTCTGTTTCTCTCGCCATTCTCTCTCTCACTCTCATTTTCTCAGTCTCGCACTCGCGTTCTGTCCCCATCCACACTTACAAAGTGGATGCTTTGCAAAGGAGAGAGAGAGGAGAAGCGAGAGAGAGCAGAGAGCCGGGGCGAGAACGCTACAAGAGAGAGAGAGAGAAGAAAGACAGGAATTAGGGAGAGAGTGGAGGGCATTGAAAGCAGTGACATCAATAGACAATTAGCTGAGGATTCCATTGTGTGGCCCTTTCTCTCCCATGGCCCCATAGCAGAGGTCAGGGACCAGTTGACCGTGTCAACTCTCCAGCATGGAGCCCATTATCCTCTCCTGATTGATTAGTTTTAGGTGGAAATCCCTTATATCTATTCTCCCTTCTATCTATTCCTCCCTTCTATCTATTCCTCCCTACTATTCCTCTTCTATCTATTCCTCCCTTCTATCTATTCTCTTCTATCTATTCTCCCTTATATCTATTATCCCTTCTATCTTCACCTCTTCTATCTATTCTCCCTTCTATCTATTCCTCCCTTCTATCTATTCCTCCCTTCTATCTATTCCTCCCTTATATCTTCACCTCTTCTATCTAATCTCCCTTCTATCTATTCCTCCTTCTATCTATTCCTCCTTCTATCTATTCTCCTTCTATCTTCACCTCTTCTATCTATTCTCCCTTCTATCTATCCCTCCCTTCTATCTATTCTCCCTTCTATCTATTCCTCCCTTCTATCTATTCCTCCCTTCTATCTATTCCTCCCTTCTATCTTCACCTCTTCTATCTAATCTCCCTTCTATCTATTCCTCCCTTCTATCTATTCCTCCCTTCTATCTTCACCTCTTCTATCTAATCTCCTTCTATCTATTCTCCCTTCTATCTATTCCTCCCTTCTATCTTCACCTCCCTTCTATCTATTCCTCTTCTATCTATTCTCCCTTCTATCTATTCCTCCCTTCTATCTTCACCTCTTCTATCTATTCCTCCCTTCTATCTTCACCTCCCTTCTATCTATTCCTCCCTTCTATCTTCACCTTCCTTCTATCTATTCTTCATTCTATCTTCACCTCCCTTCTATCTATTCCTCCCTTCTATCTAATCTCCCTTCTATCTATTCTCCCTTCTATCTATTCCTCCCTTCTATCTTCACCTCCTTTCTATCTATCCCTCTTCTATCTATTCTCCCTTCTATCTATTCCTCCCTTCTATCTTCACCTCTTCTATCTATTCCTCCTTCTATCTTCACCTCCTTCTATCTATTCCTCTTCTGTCTATTCTCCTTCTATCTATTCCTCCCTTCTATCTTCACCTCTTCTATCTATTCTCCTTCTATCTTCACCTCCCTTCTATCTATTCCTCCCTTCTATCTTCACCTCCCTTCTATCTATTCTTCATTCTATCTTCACCTCCCTTCTATCTATTCCTCCCTTCTATCTTCACCTCCCTTCTATCTATTCCTCTTCTATCTATTCCTCCCTTCTATCTATCCCTCCCTTCTATCTATTCTCCCTTCTATCTATTCCTCCCTTCTATATATTCCTCCCTTCTATCTATTCCTCCCTTCTATCTTCACCTCTTCTATCTAATCTCCCTTCTATCTATTCCTCCCTTCTATCTATTCCTCCTTCTATCTTCACCTCCTTCTATCTATTCCTCTTCTATCTATTCTCCCTTCTATCTATTCCTCCTTCTATCTTCACCTCTTCTATCTATTCTCCTTCTATCTTCACCTCCCTTCTATCTATTCCTCCCTTCTATCTTCACCTTCCTTCTATCTATTCTTCATTCTATCTTCACCTTCCTTCTATCTATTCCTCCCTTCTATCTAATCTCCCTTCTATCTATTCTCCCTTCTATCTATTCCTCCCTTCTATCTTCACCTCCCTTCTATCTATCCCTCTTCTATCTATTCTCCCTTCTATCTATTCCTCCCTTCTATCTTCACCTCTTCTATCTATTCCTCCCTTCTATCTTCAACTCCCTTCTATCTATTCCTCTTCTATCTATTCTCCCTTCTATCTATTCCTCCCTTCTATCTTCACCTCTTCTATCTATTCCTTCCTTCTATCTTCACCTCCCTTCTATCTATTCCTCCCTTCTATCTTCACCTCCCTTCTATCTATTCTTCATTCTATCTTCACCTCCCTTCTATCTATTCCTCCCTTCTATCTTCACCTCCCTTCTATCTATTCCTCTTCTATCTATTCCTCCTTCTATCTTCACCTCCCTTCTATCTATTCCTCTTCTATCTATTCTCCCTTCTATCTATTCCTCCCTTCTATCTTCACCTCTTCTATCTATTCCTTCCTTCTATCTTCACCTCCTTTCTATCTATTCCTCCCTTCTATCTTCACCTCCCTTCTATCTATTCCTCCCTTCTATCTTCACCTCCCTTCTATCTATTCCTCCCTTCTATCTTCACCTCCCTTCTATCTATTCCTCCCTTCTATCTTCACCTCCCTTCTATCTATTCCTCCTTCTATCTTCTCCCCCTCTATCTATTCCTCCCTTCTATCTTCACCTCCCTTCTATCTTCACCTCTTCTATCTATTCCTCCCTTCTATCTTCACCTCCTTCTATCTTCACCTCCTTCTATCTATTCTTCCTTATTTCTTCTCCTCTTCTATCTATTATTCCTTCTATCCTCTCCTCCCTTCTATCTTCTCCCCCTCTATCTATTCCTCCCTTCTATCTTCACCTCCCTTCTATCTATTCTTCCTTCTTTCTTCTCCTCTTCTATCTATTATTCCTTCTATCCTCTCCTCCCTTCTATCTTCTCCCCCTCTATCTATTCCTCCTTCTGTCTTCGCCTCTTCTATCTATTCCCCCTTCTTTATTATCCTCTTCTATCTATGCTTCCTTCTATCTTCCCCCCTTCTATCTTCACCTCCTTCTATCTATTATTCCTTCTATCCTCTCCTCCTTCTATCTTCTCCCTCTATCTATCCCTCCCTTCCTTCTTCTCCTCTTGTATCTATTCCCCCCTTCTTTATTCTCCTATTCTATCTATTCCCCCCTTCTTTATTCGCCTCTTCTATCTATTCTTCCTTCTATCTTCTCCCCTTCTATCTATTCCCCCCTTCTTTATTTGCCTCTTCTATCTATTCTTCCTTCTATCTTCTCCTACCTTCTCTCTATTCCTCCCTTCTTTCTTCTCCTCCATTGTGCTGTTCTTGTTATTTTTCTTTATTGTTGGTTACTGTTATTTTAAAGCTCACATTTCTGGGATTTCTGGGCTGGGAGATGCATTTGGGTGTGTGAGGGGAGAGGGGAGAGGACCGAGACTCTCTTTCCTTCCCCAGCCCCATTCAGCCCTAACCCCATTCAGCTCCAGCCCCAATCCCTGCCCCAGCCACATACCCCAATCCCTGCGCCATTCAGCACCATACCCCAAACCCTGCCCCAGCTCATTCAGCCCCAGCGTCATACCCCAGTCCCTGCCCCAGCCTCATACCCCAGTCCCTGCCTCAGCCCCATTCAGCCCCAGCCTCATACCCCAAACCCTGCCCCAGCTTCATACCCCAGACCCTGCCTCAGCCCATTCAGTCCCATACCCCAACCCCAGTCCCTGCCTCAGTCCCATTCAGCCCCAGCCCCATACCCCAGTCCCTGCCTCAGCCTCATTCAGCCCCAGCCACATACCCCAGTCCCTGCCCCAGCCTCATACCCCAAACCCTGCCCTAGCCCCATACCCCAGTCCCTGCCTCAGCCTCATTCAGCCCCAGCTTCATACCCCAGTCCCTGCCTCAGCCTAATTCAGCCCCAGCCTCATACCCCAGTCCCTGCCTCAGCCTAATTCAGCCCCAGCCTCATTCAGCCCCAGACCCATTCAGCCCCATACCCCAGTCCCTGCCCCAGCCCCATTCAGCCCCATACCCCAAACCCTGCCCCAGCCCCATTCAGCCCCATACCCCAGGCTCCCAGCCTCCAAGCCCTAGCCCCAACCTCCCTGTCTGGATACCCAAGCCCTAGCCCCAACCTCCCTGTCTGGATACCCAAGCCCTAGCCCCAACCTCCCTGTCTGGATGCCCAAGCCTAGCCCCAACCTCCCTGTCTGGATGCCAAGCCCAGCCCCAACCTCCCGTTCTGGATGCCTAAGCCCTAGCCCCAACCTCCCTGTCTGGATGCCCAAGCCCCAACCTCCCTGTCTGGATGCCCAAGCCCTAGCCCCAACCTCCCTGTCTGGATGCCCAAGCCCTAGCCCCAACCTCCCTGTCTGGATGCCCAAGCCCTAGCCCCAACCTCCCTGTCTGGATGCCCAGGCCCTCCAGCACACCTCACACTGTTTTAAGTGTTTATCCCCATCCAGGAACATCAAAGGAAGACTGGAAGGCTGGGTCTTAGATGTCCATGTCTGACTTCTAGTTTCATGCCTTGAAGGATTAGACTACCACTTGTCCTCATCCTCCTCCTCTTCCTCCTCCCGGTATATTTATATTTCAAAATCCTCTAAAAGGTCTTACCAGCAGCTCAGGCATGGCCTGTTGTCTGAGCAACCAGCCAGTCAGCCAGTCAGCCAGCCAGCCCAGTCAACCAGTCAGCCAGTCAGCCAGTCAGCCAGTCAGTCAGTCAGCCAGTCAGCCAGTCAGTCAGCCAGTAGCCAGTGTCAGCCAGCCAGTCAGCCAGCCAGCCAGTCCGCCAGTCAGTCAGTCAGTCAGTCAGCCAGTCATATAGTCAGCCGGTCAACCAGTCAGCCAGTCGGCCCAGCCAGTCAGTCAGCCAGTCAGACAGTCAGCCAGTCAGCCAGTCAGAGAGTCGGTCTGCCAGTCAGTCAGCCAGTCAGCCAGCCAGCCAGTTTGTCAGTCAGTCAGTCAGTTTCCAGCTGGTTTAGTTTAAGCCCCTCCATATAAACCGGGAAAGGGCCAATGTGTGTAATGTTGCCCCACAGGGGTATTTTGACCACATACATTGAGTCTTGTTAAAGCAGGGTTTAGGTTTAGGGTTTAGGTTTAGGGAGTCAGAAGGAAAGGTTTTAATAAGAAGCAGTATTCTAGATGGGACAGAGAGGGTCCATTTGATGCTCCTGTATCAGAGAGAAGATTAGCACAGCCTAATGGACCTTCTTTAAACCTGGCAATGTCTCCCAAATGGCACCATATTCCTATATAGTGCACTACTGTTAGACGAGAGCACATGGAACTATGCCCTGTTATAGTTCACTACTTTAGGACCAGAGCCCTATGGAACCCTCTATTCCTATATGTCCACTACTTCAGACTAATAGAGCCCAGGGCACTTGTTGACATGGCCCTGCTCTCTGTCTGCAGTGAGCCTGTGGTGTTACGTTTCAACTCTTCTTCCATGTTTATTTTCTATTTCTTTTCCAGGTGGGGGTCTTTTCTAAAAGGTGGGATTGTTTTTTTTCACTCTGTTTTTTTAAACCACATATTTGATCTTAAAAACTGCGTTGTTGGTACTAAGGGTAAGTTTGTAAGTCAGCATTTCACTGTGAGGTCTACACTTGTTGTATTCAGCATTTCACTGGAGGTCTACACCTGTTCTATTCAGCATTTCACTGTGAGGTCTACTATACTTGCTGTATTCAGCATTTCACTGTGAGGTCTACCACACCTGTTGTATTCAGCATTTCACTGTGAGGTCTACTACACCTGTTGTATTCAGCATTTCACTGTGAGGTCTACACACACCTGTTGTATTCAGCATTTCCTCACTGTGAGGTCTACTACACCTGGTGTATTCAGCATTTCACTGTGAGGTCTACCTATACTTGTCTACTACACTTTGTATTCAGCATTTCACTGGGAGGTCTGCATACCACTGACTACACCTGTCTACACTTGTTGCATTATTTCAATGTATTTCACTGTGAGGTCTACTACACCTGTTGTATTCAGCATTTCACTGTGAGGTCTACTACACCTGTTGTATTCAGCATTTCACTCAGAGGTCTGAATACACCTGTTGCATTCAGCATTTCACTGTGAGGTCACGACACCTGTTGTATTCAGCATTTCACTGTAAGGTCTACTACACCTGTTGTATTCAGCATTTCACTGTGAGGCTCAGCCACACCTGTTGAGGTCCACTACACCTGTTCTATTCAGCATTTCACTGTAAGGTCTACTACACTTGTTGTATTCAGCATTTCACTGTGAGGTCTACACCTGTTGTATTCAGCATTTCACTGTGAGGTCTACTACACCTGTTGTAGCATTTTGCAGAGGTCTACTACACCTGTTGTATTCAGCATTTCACTGTGAGGTCTACTACACCTGTTGTATTAGCATTTCACTGTGAGGTCTACTACACCTGTTGTATTCAGCATTTCACTGTGAGGTCTATTACACCTGTTGTATTCAGCATTTCACTGTGAGGTCTACTACACCTGTTGTATTCAGCATTTCACTGTGAGGTCTACTACACCTGTTGGTATTCAGCATTTCACTGTGAGGCTACGCACACCTGTTGTATTCAGCATTTCACTGTAAGGTCTACTACACCTGTTGTATTCAGCATTTCACTGTGAGGGCTTCTACTACAGCTGTTGTATTTGGCACAAATAACATTTGATTTGATTTCACTGTGAAGCCCAGGTATTTTTCAAAGATGATTTGATTGATTGAGCAGCTCTTTATCAAAGATGATTGAGCACAGCTCTTTTCAAAGATGTGATTAGAGCACAGCTCTTTTTCAAAGATGTGATTGGAGCACAGCTCTTTTCAAAGATGTGATTGGAGCACAGCTCTTTTTCAAAGATGTGATTGGAGCACAGCTCTTTTCAAAAGATGATTGGAGAACCGCTCTTTTTCTCATCTTCCAGTTCCTCGTCCCAACTGTGTTTATTTTTTAAAACAAAGAATGGTTAAATTAAACTGTAACAATATTTCCCTTAACATACTTACCCTCTGGATCAACATCCTGAACCAGATGTCAGAATTAGGGATGATCAGAGAGATGGGGAGAGAGATGGGTGACGGTTAGAGGAGTGATCAGAGAGATGGGGAGAGAGATGGAATTTGACGGAGTTAGGAGTGATCAGAGATGGGGAGAGAGATGGGGTGACGGAGTTAGGGTGATCAGAGAGATGGGGGAGAGATGGGGTGACGGAGTTAGGAGTGATCAGAGAGATGGGGTGATGGAGTTGAGGTGATCAGAGATGGGGAGAGAGATGGGGTGACGGAGTTAGGAGTGATCAGAGAGATGGGAGAGAGATGGGGTGACGGAGTTAGAGTGATCAGAGAGATGGGGAGAGAGATGGGTGACGGAGTTAGGAGTGATCAGAGAGATGGGGAGAGAGATGGGTGATGAAGTTAGGAGTGGTCAGAGAGATGGGGAGAGAGATGGGGTGATGGAGTTAGAAGTGATCAGAGATAGGAGAGAGATGGGGTGACGGAGTTAGGAGGATCAGAGAGATGGGGAGAGAGATGGGGTGACGGAGTTAGGAGTGATCAGAGATGGGGGAGAGATGGGGTGACGGAGTTAGGGAGTGATCAGAGAGATGGGGGAGAGATGGGGTGACGGAGTTAGGAGTGATCAGAGATGGGGAGAGAGATAGGGTGACGGAGTTAGGAGGATCAGAGAGATGGGGAGAGAGATGGGGTGATGGAGTTAGAGTGATCAGAGAGATGGGGTGATGGTCAAAGGTGATCAGGGAGATGGGAGAGAGATGGGGGTGATGGAGTTAGGAGTGGTCAGAGAGATGGGGGAGAGAGATGGGTGATGGAGTTAGGAGTGGTCAGAGAGATGGGGAGAGAGATGGGGTGATGGTTAGAAGTGATCAGAGAGAGATAGGGGGAGAGATGGGGTGACGGAGTTAGGAGGATCAGAGAGATGGGGAGAGAGATGGGGTGATGGAGTTAGGAGTGATCAGAGAGATGGGGGAGAGAGATGGGGTGACGGAGTTAGGAGGTGATCAGGGAGAGATGGGGAGAGAGATGGGGTGATGGAGTTAGGGGTGATCAGAGATGGGAGAGAGATGGGGTGACTTGTTAGGAGTGACAGAGAGATGGGGAGAGAGATGGGGTGATGGAGTTAAGGTGATCAGAGATGGGGAGAGAGAATGGGGTGATGGAGTTAGGAAGTGATCAGAGAGATGGGGTGATGGAGTTAGGGAGTGATCCCGAGAGATGGGGAGAGAGAGATGGGGTGATGGAGATTAGGGAGGGTCAGAGAGATGGGGTGATGGAGTGGGGTGAGAGGGTGGTCAGAGAGATGGGGTGATGGAGTTAGGGACTGATCAGAGAGAGAGGAAAGAAAGAATTCACATCTTAGAATCAACTGTTAAAGACGACCAGAACCCACTGATTCTCCAGTTACATTAAAAGACGACCAGAACCCACTGATTCTCCAATTACATTAAAGACGACCAGAACCCACTGATTCTCTAATTACATTAAAAACGTGCAGAACCCACTGGATTCTCCATTACATTAAAGACTACCAGAACCCACTGGATTCTCCTGTTACATTAAAGACTACCAGAACCCACTGGATTCTCCTGTTACATTAAAGACTACCAGAAACCCACTGGATTCTCCTGTTACATTACCTGGGTCCTGACAGATCTGGGCCCTGACAGATCTGGGCCCTGATAGTAAATCTCAGTAAGACAAAAATAATGGTGTTCCCCTAGAGCACAGAAAACTATACATACTCGCCCTAAAACATCAGCTGTCATGTTTTGTCATATATTGTCATGTCTTGTCCTTGTGCTTCCTCTTCTGTCGTTTCCCCCTGCTGGTCTTATTAGGTTCTTTCCTCTTTCTATCCCTCTCTCTCCCTCCCCTCTCTCCCTCTCTCTCTCTCTATCGTTCCGTTCCTGCTCCCAGCTGTTCCTCATTCTCCTAACTACCTCATTTACTCTTTCATCCACCTGCTCCCTATTTTGCCCTCTGATTAGAGTCCCTATTTCTCCCTCTGTTTCTGCGTCTGTCCTTGTCGGATCCTTGTTTGATGTATGCTGTGCTGTGTTCTTGTTCCGTGTGTTTTTGCCTTCTTCAGATGCTGCGTGTGAGCAGGTATCTATATCAGCTCCGGCCTGTGCCTTCCCGAGGTGACCATCCCAGTCTGTGGTCACATCTCCAGTTGTTCCTCTACTGACTAGAGGATTTCAGTTTTCCTGTTTTGACTTTTACCTGGAGATATATCCAGGATTATCGTTTTGGTTAAAGACTGGAATAAAGACTTTCTGTTTCTGTTAAGTCGCTTTTGGGTCCTCATTCACCTGCATAACAGAAGGATCCGACCAAGAATGGACCCAGCGACTACGGATTCTCTCTACTCTGCTGTCGAAGTTTCAGGGAGCGTGCTAGGCAGACATCAACAGGAATTGTCTGCTGCTCGACATGCCGTTGAGACCCTGGCCGCCCAAGTCTCCGGCCTCTCGGAGAGACCACAATCTCCGCCTCGATCCACCGGTTACCTCCTGGGCTTCCGGGTCTCCGGAGCCTAGAATTAATAACCCACCGTGCTTTACTCTGGGGAGCCTACTGAATGTCGCTCTTTCCTTACCCAGTGTGATATAGTGTTCTCTCTCCAGCCCCACACGTACTCCAGGGGTATTGCTCGGATCGCCTACGTCATATCACTCCTTACTGGACGGGCTCGGGAGTGGGGCACAGCTATCTGGGAGGCAAGGGCTGAGTGTACTAACGAGTATCAGGGCTTTAAAGAGGAGATGATACTGGTTTTTGATCGTTCTGTTTTTGGAAAGAAGCTTCCTGGTCCCTGTCTTCCCTATGTCAGGTAATCGATCCATAACGGATTACTTTCTATAGAGTTTTCGCACTCTTTGCCTCCAGTAACTGGAACGAGCAGGCGTTGCTCGCCGTTTTCTGGAGGACTCCACGCTAAGGTTATGATGAGATTCTCTCCCGGAGGTTCCATCCAGCGTGGATTCTTTGATTGAACTCGCTATTCGCATTGAACGACGGGTAGATCTTCGTCACGAGCTCATGGAAGAGAGTGCGTTAACTGTGTCCCCCCTCTCCCCGACACTACCATCTTTCCCCACTGACTCAGGTGTTGAGCCCATGCAGCTGGGGGGGTATTCGCATCTCGACTAAGGAGAGAGACCGAGAATCACCAACCGCCTCTGTCTCTATTGCGGTTCCGCTGGTCATTTTGTCATTTCATGTCCAGTTAGGCCAGAGCTCATCAGTAAGCGGAGGGCGACTGATAAGCGCCTACTCTGTCCTCTCCGTCAAGTACCTGTACTACCTTGCCGGTCCATCTACGCTGGACCGGATCGGCAGCTTCCAGTGCATTATAGACTCTGGGGGCGGAGGGCTGTTTTATGGACGAAGCCTGGGCTCGAACATGACATTCCTCTCAGACAGTTAGGGGAGCCCACGGTCATGTTCGCCTTGGATGGTAGTCCTCTCCCCAGTATATTATGTGAAACACTACCTTTAACCTCACAGTATCTGGTAACCATAGTGAGACCATTTTCTTTTTTATTTTTTGTTCACCTTTTACACCTGTTGTTTTGGGTCATCCCTGGCTAGTGTGTCATAATCCTTCTTTTGATTGGTTTAGTAATTCTATCCTTTCCTGGAACGTTTTTTGTCATGTGAAATGTTTAATGTCTGCTATTCCTCCTGTTTCTTCTGCTCCCTCTTCACAGGAGGAACCAGATTTGACAGGAGGGCCGGAGGAATACTCATGATCTGCCCACGGTCTTCAGTCGGTCTAGAGCCACCTCCCTTCCTCCTCACCGGTCGATGATTGTTGTACTGATCTCCTCAGAGCGTTTTGCATCCGCTCCTATCCTTGTTACCCTAAGACGTCACTAAACAGTTCATTGTCGAGGTAGACGCGTCGGGGGTGGGCGTGGGAGCCATTCTGTCCCAGCGCTCCCATACTGACGGTGGGGTCCACCTGCGTATTTCTCATCGCCTGTCGCCGTCGGAACGTGGCTATGATGTGGCTAACTTGAGTAACTGCTCGCCATCCGTTTAGCCCTGAAGGCGAGAATGGCGACAGTGGTTGAGGGGGGCGACCGTTCCTTTTGTCGTTTGGACTGACCAAAAGAACCTTGAGTACATCCGTTCTGCCAAACGACTCAATGCGCGTCAAGCTTCGTTGGGCGTTGTTTTTCGCTTCGTTTCGAGTTCGTGATTTCTTATCGCCCGGGTACTAAGAGCACCAAGCCTCATGCTTTATCCCGTCTCTTCAGTTCTTCTGTAGCGTCTACCGACCCCGAGGGATTCTCCCTGAGGGGCGTGTGTGGGTTGAATGTCTGGGGAATTGAGAGACAGGTCAAGCAAGCACTCACCACACTCCCGTCGCCGCGCTTGTCCTAGTAACCTTCTTTTCGTTCCTGTCTCTCTACTCGTCTGGCTGTTCTTCAGTGGACTCACTCTGCCAAGTTAGCTGGCCACCCCGGCGTTGGGAATACGCTTTTGCTTCTATTCGCCAGCGGTTTTGGTGGCCTACTCAGGAGCGTGACCGTTTCGTGGCTGCTTGTTCGACTGCGAGCAGAATAAACTGCAACTTTTTTTCTGCTTCTGCTCCTGCTGTGTCTCAGTCTGTCCCCTGCCACCGCATCTCTCCTGGTCCTGCTCCTGCACTTGCTGTGTCTCAGTCTGTCCACAGCCACCGCTCTCTCCTGTTCCTGGTCTTAGCCTTGCTGGCTGTCTCAGTCTGTCCCTAGTTGTTACTCTCCTGGCCTGTTTGGTCCTGATTGCTCTAACGCTTACAGTTCTCTACCCGTGTCTCATTTTTTATAAGAGTAATAGCCCTAGATTCCCTCTTCATAGTCTCCCGTTATGGTCCTGAGGAAGGAGTTGGGTTCTTTCTCGGGACGTGCTGGACCGTTTGTTGATCAATGATTTCCTCCGTTCTGTGGTTCCTTCCTCGAGTGCGCCAGGAGGCGCTCGGTGAGTGGGGGGTACTGTCATGTTTTGTCATATATTGTCATGTCTTGTCCTTGTGCTTCCTCTTCTATTCGCTTCCCCCTGCTCGTCTTATTAGGTTCTTTCCCTCTTTCTATCCTCCCTCTCTCCCCTCTCTCTCTCTCTCTCTCTATCGTTCCCGTTCCTGCTCCCAGCTGTTCCTCATTCTCCTAACTACCTCATTTACTCTTTCACACCTCTTCCTATTTTGCCCTCTGATTAGAGTCCCTATTCTCCCTCTGTTTCTGCGTCTGTCACTTGTCGGATCCTTGTTTGATGTTTGCTGTGCTGCCTCTGTTCCGTCGTGTTTTTGCCTTCTTCAGATGCTGCGTGTGAGCAGGTATCTATATCGCTTCTGACTGCGCCTTCCCGAAGCGACCTGCAGTCTGTGGTCGCATCTCCAGTTGTTCCCTCTACTGACTAGAGGATTTCCAGTTTTCCTGTTTTGACTTTACCTGAGATATATCCAGAGATTATCGTTTTTGGTTAAAGACTGGAATAAAGACTCTGTTTCTGTTAAGTAACTTTTGGGTCCTCATTCACCTGCATAACATCAGCGACACAGGTAACTTCCACAAAGCTGTGAACGATCTGAGGGGTAAGGCAAGAAGAGCCTTCTATGCCATCAAAAAGGAACATAAAATTTGACATAAATTAATTAGGATCTGGCTACAAATGCTTGAGGTGGTTATAGTACCATTGCCCTTTATGGTTGAGGTCTGGTCCGCTCACCAACCAAGATTTTCACAAAATGGGACCAACTCCAAATGCAGAATTCTGAAAAAATATTGTATGTGTACAAAGTAAAAACACCAAATAATACACGCAGAGAGAATTAGGCCGATACCCACTAATGATCAAAATCCAAAAAGAGGCTTAAATTCTAGAACCACCTAAAAGGAAGTGATTCCCAAACTTACCAAACAAAGCCATCACCTACAGAGAGATGAACCTGGAGAAGAGTCCCCTAAGCAAACTCCAGAGCCCCCAGGTCAGCAACACAATCAGACCCCACTAAATCATGAGAAAACAAAACGATAATTACCTGGAAAGAATGAACGATAAAAATGAGCAAACTAGAAATGCTTTTTGGCCCTAAACAGCAGAAAACCTGAACACTGTGACTGACCGAAAATGAAGGAAAGCTTTGACTATGTACAGACTCAGAGAGCATAGCCTTGCTATTGAGAAAGATCCAAACCCCCTGCCAAATGTATGAGGATATTAGAGACACATATTTCCCTCAGATTACACAGACCCACAAAGAGGTCGAAAACAAATCACATTCTGATAAACTCCCATATCTATGGGTTGAAATACCACAGTGTTCCATCACAGCAGCAAGATGTGTGACCGGCTGCCACAAGAAAAGGTCAACCAGTGAAGAACCAACACCATTGTAACTACAACCCATATCTTTTTTATTTTGCCTTGTGTACTTTTAACTATTTGCAAACCATTAAAGACACTTCTTAGGTATTGCCCCCTTTTTTCAAATTTCGCCAAATGACATGCCAAATCTAACTGCCTGTATCTCAGACCTGAAGCAAAGATATGGATATTATCATTGTCACATGCGCCAAATACAACAGGTGTAGACCTTCCAGTGAAATGCTGAATACAACAGGTGTAGTAGACCTTCCAGTGAAATGCTGAATACAACAGGTGTAGTAGACCTTACAGTGAAATGCTGAATACAACAGGTGTAGTAGACCTTACAGTGAAATGCTGAATACAACAGGTGTAGTAGACCTCACAGTGAAATGCTGAATACAACAGGTGTAGTAGACCTCACAGTGAAATGCTGAATACAACAGGTAGTAGACCTCACAGTGAAATGCTGAATACAACAGGGTGTAGTAGACCTTCCAGTGAAATGCTGAATACAACAGGTGTAGAAGACCTCACAGTGAAATGCTGAATACAACAGGTGTAGTAGACCTTCCAGTGAAATGCTGAATACAACAGGTGTAGTAGACCTCACAGTGAAATGCTGAATACAACAGGTGTAGTAGACCTTCCAGTGAAATGCTGAATAACAGGTGTAGAAGACCTTACAGTGAAATGCTGAATACAACAGGTGTAGTAGACCTTCCAGTGAAATGCTGAATACAACAGGTGTAGTAGACCTCACAGTGAAATGCTTACTTACAGGCTCTAAACCAACAGTGCAAAAAGGTATTATGTGAACAAAAGGTAAGTAAGGAAATAAAAACATCAGTAAAAAGACAATGAAAAATAACAGTAGCGAGGCTATATACAGTAGAGAGGCTATATACAGTAGAGAGGCTATATACAGTAGAGAGGCTATATACAGTAGAGAGGCTATATAGCAGTAGCGGGCTATATACAGTAGAGAGACTATATACAGTAGAGAGGCTATATACAGTAGAGAGGCTATATACAGTAGAGATGCTATATACAGTAGCGAGGCTCGAACCCACTATACAGTAGCGCCAGGCTATATACAGTAGAGAGGCTATATACAGTAGAGAGGCTATATACAGTAGAGGCTATATACAGTAGAGAGGCTATATACAGTAGAGAGGCTATATACAGTAGCGAGGCTATATACAGTAGCGAGGCTATATACAGTAGAGAGGCTATATACAGTAGAGAGGCTATATACAGTAGAGGGGCTATATACAGTAGAGAGGCTATATACAGTAGAGAGGCTATATACAGTAGGGAGGCTATATACAGTAGCTAGGGGCTATATACAGTAGAGAGGCTATATACAGTAGAGAGGCTATATACAGTAGAGAGCCTATATACAGTAGAGAGGCTGTATACAGTAGAGGCTATATACAGTAGAGGGGCTATATACAGTAGAGAGGCTATATACAGTAGAGAGGCTATATACAGTAGAGAGGCTATATACAGTAGCGAGGCTATATACAGTAGAGAGGCTATATACAGTAGCGAGGCTATATACAGTAGCGAGGCTATATACAGTAGAGAGGCTATATACAGTACGAGGCTATACAGTAGAGAGGCTATATACAGTAGCGAGGCTATATACAGTAGAGAGGCTATATACAGTAGAAAGGCTATATACAGTAGAGAGGCTATATACAGTAGCGAGGTTATATACAGTAGAGAGGCTATATACAGTAGAGAGGCTATATACAGTAGCGAGGCTATATACAGTAGGCTATATACAGTAGAGAGGCTATATACAGTAGAGAGGCTATATACAGTAGAGAGGCTATATACAGTAGCGAGGCTATATACAGTAGAGAGGCTATATACAGTAGAGAGGCTATATACAGTAGAGAGGCTATATACAGTAGAGAGACTACATACAGTAGAGACGCTATATACAGTAGCGAGGCTATATACAGTAGAGAGGCTATATACAGTAGAGAGGCTATATACAGTAGAGGGGCTATATACAGTAGAGAGGCTATATACAGTAGCGGGCTATATACAGTAGAGAGGCTATATACAGTAAGCGAGGCTATATACAGTAGAGAGGCTATATACAGTAGAGGGGCTATATACAGTAGAGAGGCTATATACAGTGGCGAGGCTATACATTAGAGAGGCTATATACAGTAGAGAGGCTATATACAGTAGAGGGGCTATATACAGTAGAGAGGCTATATACAGTAGCGAATATATACATTAGAGAGAGGCTATATACAGTAGAGAGGCTATATACAGTAGAGGGGCTATATACAGTAGAGGCTATATACAGTAAAGCGAGGCTACAGTAGCTTGAGGCTATATACAGTAGAGAGGCTATAACAGTAGAGAGGCTATATACAGTAGAGGGCTATATACAGTAGAGAGGCTATAACAGTAGCGAGGCTATAACAGTAGCGAGGCTATATACAGTAGCGAGGCTATATACAGTAGCGAGGCTATAACAGTAGCGAGGCTATAACAGTAGTGAGGCTATATACAGTAGCGAGGCTATATACAGTAGTGAGGCTACATACAAGCACCGGTTGGTCAGGCTGATTGAGGTAGTATGTACATGTAGATATGGTTAAAGTGACTATGCATATTTGATGAACAGAGAGTAGCAGTAGCGTGAAATGTATTCGATCTTGGTACCATTTGAAAGGAAACACTGAAGTTTGTGGAAATGTGAATTGAATGTAGGAGAATATAACACAATAGATCTGGTAGAAGAAAATACAAAGAAAATAAACATTTTTCTACCACTTTCTTTGAAATGAAACAGAACGTCCCACTTCCAGCCATCACTCTGGTTGTAATTCCGATGGTGTCCACAAGATGGCAGCAGTGCAAAGTTTCAGGATGGATAACTTGAAGTATGAGCAAACTACATGACATTTAGTGTGAAGTCACCCAGGTACATTTGGGCAAATCGTGAAGGAGACATTTACATTACATTACATTTCTCTGCAAGAATATCGTTAAATCTGTATACTTGGACTTATAGCTTTTTTTATTTAGCTTTTCCAGTATTAGTTAACTTCATAACTATAACTATATTCTTAAAATTGTTGTCCAAAAGGCTTGCTGTTGCACAAGGTTAGCAGCTACCCTTTGCGGCAGATACAGGCTTTCTGGGTACTCCCATAAAGCACAGCTCATTGGCTATCTAGCCAGCTTTGTTTTGACCGCAGTGGTGCTTATTTGACAAAGTCAGAGTCGATCAAGTGAACACAGCCAGCGTCATCGGCGTGCCATGAAGGCGTCGCTCTCTGACCAAATATGGTGTCCTATAGGATATACTACACCCCTAATGATATAGTGACGTCTGGTTACCTTCTAGGATCTCTGATATGGTGTCCTATAGGATATACTACACCCCTAATGATATAGTGACGTCTGGTTACCTTCTAGGATCTCTGATATGGTGTCCTATAGGATATACTACACCCCTAATGATATAGTGACGTCTGGTTACCTACTAGGATCTCTGATATGGTGTCCTATAGGATATACTACACCCCTAATGATATAGTGAAGTCTGGTTACCTTCTAGGATCTCTGATATGGTGTCCTATAGGATATACTACACCCCTAATGATATAGTGACGTCTGGTTACCTTCTAGGATCTCTGATATGGTGTCCTATAGGATATACTACACCCCTAATGATATAGTGACGTCTGGTTACCTTCTAGGATCTCTGATATGGTGTCCTATAGGATATACTACACCCCTAATGATATAGTGAAGTCTGGTTACCTACTAGGATCTCTGATATTGTGTCCTATAGGATATACTACACCCCTAATGATATAGTGAAGTCTGGTTACCTTCTAGGATCTCTGATATGGTGTCCTATAGGATATACTACACTCCTAATGATATAGTGACGTCTGGTTACCTTCTAGGATCTCTGATATGGTGTCCTATAGGATATACTACACTCCTAATGATATAGTGACGTCTGGTTACCTTCTAGGATCTCTGATATGGTGTCCTATAGGATATACTACACCCCTAATGATATAGTGACGTCTGGTTACCTTCTAGGATCTCTGATATGGTGTCCTATAGGATATACTACACTCCTAATGATATAGTGGAGTCTGGTTACCTTCTAGGATCTCTGATATGGTGTCCTATAGGATATACTACACCCCTAATGATATAGTGAAGTCTGGTTACCTTCTAGGAGCTCTGAGGAATACATATGAACATGATTTGACTGTTTGAAACAACGGTGAGGGTTAGATTTTCACAGATTCCTTTCTTTGCAAATTGAATGAGTGGAAATACAAAATCGATTGTGCATGCTATGTGGACCTTTTAATGATATGAAAAATGATTTTATCTAACAAAACAAGGCTTCATGTTATCTCTGCGACCCTTTGGATGATAAATCAGAGCAAGATTTGAGAATATATGTACACATTTCACCTTCAGAGGTGAATTTATCAAACCGCTAGCGGTGAAAAAATGTGTTTTGTTGTTAAGAGCTCTCCCCAAACAATAGCATGCCATTTTTTCACAGTAATACCAGTGCAGTTATATTAACAAGAATTTAAGCTTTCAGCCGATATAAGACACTTATATGTACCGACATTTATTGTTTCTCTAAAATCTGCGATCGTGACATAAGGTGCTGCATGATTTACAACTTTATTGATTTATACTTGATTTATTCTTAATTTTATTGTTTATTTCACTTTTCCTTATTATCTTTTTCACTTGCTATGGCAATGTAAACATATGTTTTACATGCCAATAAAGCCATTTCAATTAAATTGAATTGAGAGAGGGGAGAGAGAAATGGGGAAGTGATGAGAGAGAGAAGGCGAGAGAGAGGGGGAGTGATCAGAGAGAGAGCTGATCGATGATCCCCACCCTAACCTGCCTAAATAACATCCACCCCCTAAAACTCATGTCGGTACCGATGAAGTGCTTTGAAAGGCTGGTCATGGCTCACATCACCAACATCATCCCAAAAACCTTAGACCCACTCCAATTTGCCTACTGCCTCAACAGATCCACAGATTATGCAATCTCAATTGCACTCCGCACTGCCATTTCCCACCTGGACAAAGGAACATCCTACGTGAGAATACTAATCATTATTTACAGCTCAGCGTTCAACACCATAGTGACCTCAAAGCTCATCACTAAGCTAAGGACCCTGGGACTAAACACCTCCCTCTGCAACTGGATCCTGGACTTCCTGACGGGCCGCCCCCAGGTGGTACGGGTAGGTAACAACATATCTGCCATGCTGAGCTTCCACACTGCTTAGTCCCTTCCTGTATTCCCTGTTCACCCACGACTGCGTGACCAAGCATTACTCCAACAACATCATTAAGTCTGATGACGACACAACAGTGGTAGGCCTGATCATCGACAACGATGAGAAAGACTATATGGAGGAGGTCAGAGACCTGGTAGTATTGAGACAGGACAACAACCTCTCCCTCAATGTGAGCAAGACAAAGGAGCTGATCGTGGACTACAGGAAAAGGAGGGCCGAACAGGCCCCCATTAACAATGATAGGGCTGTTGTTGAGCGGGTCGAGATCTTCATGTCCCTTGGTATCCACATCACGAACAAACTATTATTGTCCAAACACACCAAGACAGTGAAGTGGGAACAACAACAACTTATCCCCCTCAGGAGACTGAAAAGATTTTGCAGGGGTCCCCAGATCCTCAAAAATGGTTTTACAGCTGCACCATCGAGAGCATCACCGCCTGGAATGCTCAGCCTCTGACCACAGGGCACAACATAGGGTGGAGCGTACGGCCCAGTACATCTTTCCTGCCATTTAATTTTTTATTTTTAAATTTGACCTTTATTTAACCAGGCGAGTCAGTCAAGAACACATTCATATTTTCAATGACGGCCTGGGAACAGTGGGTTAAATGCCTGTTCGGGGGCAGAATGACAAATGTGTACCTTGTCGGCTCGGGGGTTTGAACTCACAACCATCCGGTTACTAGTCCAACACTCTAACCACTAGGCTACGCTGCCGCCCCAGTTAGAGAAGGGCACAACAAAAAAATATCAAAGACTCCAGTCAGCCAAGTCATAGACTGTTCTCTCTTCTACCGGTACAGGACAAGCGGTACTGGATCGCCAAAACTAGTTCCAAAAGGCTCCTTAACAGCTTCTACCCACAAGCCATAAGACTGCAGAACAATTACTCAAATGGCAACCCAGACTATTTACATTGAAAACCAACACCCCTTTGTTTTTACACTACTGCTACTCGCTGTTTGAGTAGTCACTTTACAACCGACTACCTGAACCTCTCCACATTGACTCTATACCGTAACACCCTGTATATAGCCTCCACATTGACTCTGTACCGTAACACCCTGTATATAGCCTCCACTTTGACTCTGTACCGTAACACCCTGTATATAGCCTCCACATTGACTCTGTACCGCAACACCCTGTATATAGCCTCCACATTGACTCTGTACCGTAACACCCTGTATATAGCCTCCACATTGACTCTGTACCGGTACCCCCTGTATATAGCCTCCACATTGACTCTGTACCGTAACACCCTGTATATAGCCTCCACATTGACTCTGTACCGTAACACCCTGTATATAGCCTCCACATTGACTCTGTACCGGTACCCCCTGTATATAGCCTCCACATTGACTCTGTACCAGTACCCCCTGTATATAGCCTCCACATTGACTCTGTACCGTAACACCCTGTATATAGCCTCCACATTGACTCTGTACCGTAACACCCTGTATATAGCCTCCACATTGACTATACCGTAACACCCTGTATATAGTCTCCACATTGACTCTGTACCAGAACCCCCTGTATATAGCCTCCACATTGACTCTGTACCAGTACCCCCTGTATATAGCCTCCACATTGACTCTGTACCGTAACACCCTGTATATAGCCTCCACATTGACTCTGTACCGTAACACCCTGTATATAGCCTCCACATTGACTCTGTACTGGTACCCCCTGTATATAGTCTCCACATTGACTCTGTACCGGTACCCCCTGTATATAGCCTCCACATTGACTATACCGTAACACCCTGTATATAGCCTCCACATTGACTCTGTACCGGTACCCCCTGTATATAGCCTCCACATTGACTCTGTACCGGTACCCCCTGTATATAGCCTCCACATTGACTCTGTACTGGTACCCCCTGTATATAGCCTCCACATTGACTCTGTACCGGTACCCCTGTATATAGCCTCCACATTGACTCTGTACCGGTACCCCTGTATATAGCCTCCACATTGACTCTGTACCAGTACCCCTGTATATAGCCTCCACATTGACTCTGTACCGGTACCCCCTGTATATAGCCTCCACATTGACCCTGTACCGGTACCCCCTGTATATAGCCTCCACATTGACTCTGTACCGGTACCCCCTGTATATAGCCTCCACATTGACTCTGTACTGGTACCCCCTGTATATAGCCTCCACATTGACTCTGTACTGGTACCCCCTGTATATAGCCTCCACATTGACTCTGTACTGGTACCCCCTGTATATAGCCTCCACATTGACTCTGTACTGGTACCCCCTGTATATAGCCTCCACATTGACTCTGTACTGGTACCCCCTGTATATAGCCTCCACATTGACTCTGTACTGGTACCCCTGTATATAGCCTCCACATTGACTCTGTACTGGTACCCCCTGTATATAGCCTCCACATTGACTCTGTACAGTAATACCCTGTATATAGCCTCCACATTGACTCTGTACCGTAACACCCTGTATATAGCCTCCACATTGACTCTGTACTGTAACACCCTGTATATAGCCTCCACATTGACTCTGTACCGTAATACCCTGTATATAGCCTCCACATTGACTCTGTACCGTAATACCCTGTATATAGCCTCCACATTGACTCTGTACCGTAATACCCTGTATATAGCCTCCACATTGACTCTGTACCGTAATACCCTGTATATAGCCTCCACATTGACTCTGTACCGTAATACCCTGTATATAGTCTCCACATTGACTCTGTACCGTAATACCCTGTATATAGTCTCCACATTGACTCTGTACCGTAATACCCTGTATATAGCCTCCACATTGACTCTGTGCCGTAATACCCTGTATATAACCTCCACATTGACTCTGTACCGTAATACCCTGTATATAGCCTCCACATTGACTCTGTACCGTAATACCCTGTATATAGCCTCCACATTGACTCTGTACCGTAATACCCTGTATATAACCTCCACATTGACTCTGTACCGTAATACCCTGTATATAGCCTCCACATTGACTCTGTACCGTAATACCCTGTATATAGCCTCCACATTGACTCTGTACCGTAATACCCTGTATATAGCCTCCAAATTGACTCTGTACCGTAATACCCTGTATATAGCCTCCACATTGACTCTGTACCGTAATACCCTGTATATAGCCTCCACATTGACTCTGTACCGTAATACCCTGTATATAGTCTCCACATTGACTCTGTACCGTAATACCCTGTATATAACCTCCACATTGACTCTGTACCGTAATACCCTGTATATAGTCTCCACATTGACTCTGTACCGTAATACCCTGTATATAGCCTCTACATTGACTCTGTACCAGTACCCCCTGTATATAGCCTCCACATTGACTCTGTACCGTAATACCCTGTATATAGTCTCCACATTGACTCTGTACCGTAATACCCTGTATATAGCCTCCACATTGACTCTGTACCAGTACCCCTGTATATAGTCTCCACATTGACTCTGTACCGTAATACCCTGTATATAACCTCCACATTGACTCTGTACCGTAATACCCTGTATATAGTCTCCACATTGACTCTGTACCGTAATACCCTGTATATAGCCTCCACATTGACTCTGTACCAGTACCCCCTGTATATAGTCTCCACATTGACTCTGTACCGTAATACCCTGTATATAACCTCCACATTGACTCTGTACCGTAATACCCTGTATATAGTCTCCACATTGACTCTGTACCGTAATACCCTGTATATAGTCTCCACATTGACTCTGTACCGTAATACCCTGTATATAGTCTCCACATTGACTCTGTACCGTAATACCCTGTATATAGCCTCCACATTGACTCTGTACCAGTACCCCCTGTATATAGTCTCCACATTGACTCTGTACCGTAATACCCTGTATATAACCTCCACATTGACTCTGTACCGTAATACCCTGTATATAGTCTCCACATTGACTCTGTACCGTAATACCCTGTATATAGTCTCCACATTGACTCTGTACCGTAATACCCTGTATATAACCTCCACATTGACTCTGTACCGTAATACCCTGTATATAACCTCCACATTGACTCTGTACCGTAATACCCTGTATATAGTCTCCACATTGACTCTGTAGTTTTTAACTTTTTATTTATTAACATTTTATTTTGTAAATATTTGTAAATTCTTTCTTTAACTGCATTGTTGGTTATGGGCTTTTCAGTAAGCATTTCATACTTGTTGTATTCTGCGCTTGTGAAAAATAATATTTGATTTGATTTGAACATACTACAGTTTGTAAGCTGGCAATGCTGTGAGTACAGAACAGAGAGGATAAAGGAGCTGGTGCTCTGTTCTCTCTCTCTCTTCAAAACCCACACGCTTGTTAAGAAAGTTAAATGATCTTCTTACACTTCCCAAAGTCTGAGATCTCTAAATCTTGGAAGCTGGTGCAGTTGGTCAGACAGAGGTCAGACAGAGGTCAGACAGAGGTCAGACAGAGGGTACAGGTCCACAGGCTGAGGAACAGGTTCTCTCTGCTGATCACAGGCTGAGGAACAGGTTCTCTCCTTTCTACTGATCACAGGCTGAGGAACAGGTTCTCTCTCTCATCTCTACTGATCACAGGCTGAGGAACAGGTTCTCTCTACTGATCACAGGCTGAGGAACAGGTTCTCTCTCTCATCTCTACTGATCACAGGCTGAGGAACAGGTTCTCTCTCTCATCTCTACTGATCACAGGCTGAGGAACAGGTTCTCTTATCTCTACTGATCACAGGCTGAGGAACAGGTTGTCTCCTCTCTACTGATCACAGGCTGAGGACAGGTTCTCTCCTCTCTGCTGATCACTGGCTGAGGAACAGGTTCTCTCTCCTGATCACTGGCTGAGGAACAGGTTCTCTCTCCTGATCACAGGCTGAGGAACAGGTTCTTTCCTCTCTACTGATCACAGGCTGAGGAACAGGTTCTCTCTCCTGATCACAGGCTGAGGAACAGGTTCTTTCCTCTCTACTGATCACAGGCTGAGGAACAGGTTCTCTCTACTGATCACAGGCTGAGGAACAGGTTCTCGACTCTCTCCTGATCACAGGTTGAGGGACAGGTTCTTTACTCTCTACTGATCACAGGCTGAGGAACAGGTTCTCGACTCTCTGCTGATCACAGGTTGAGGGACAGGTTCTCGACTCTCTCCTGATCACAGGTTGAGGGACAGGTTCTCTCCTCTCTACTGATCACAGGCTGAGGAACAGGTTCTCTCCTCTCTGCTGATCACAGGCTGAGGAACAGGTTCTCTCTGCTGATCACAGGCTGAGGAACAGGTTCTCTCCTCGCTGCTGATCACTGGCTGAGAAACAGGTTCTCTCCTCTCTGCTGATCACAGGCTGAGGAACAGGTTCTCTCTGCTGATCACAGGCTGAGGAACAGGTTCTCTCTCCTGATCACTGGCTGAGGAACAGGTTCTCTCTCCTGATCACTGGCTGAGGAACAGGTTCTCTCTACTGATCACAGGCTGAGGAACAGGTTCTCTCTACTGATCACAGGCTGAGGAACAGGTTCTCTCTACTGATCACAGGCTGAGGAACAGGTTCTCTCATCTCTACTGATCACAGGCTGAGGAACAGGTTCTTTCCTCTCTACTGATCACAGGCTGAGGAACAGGTTCTCTCTCCTGATCACTGGCTGAGGAACAGGTTCTCTCTCCTGATCACTGGCTGAGGAACAGGTTCTCTCTCCTGATCACTGGCTGAGGAACAGGTTCTCTCTACTGATCACAGGCTGAGGAACAGGTTCTCTCCTCTCCACTGATCACAGGCTGAGGAACAGGTTCTCTCCTCTCTACTGATCACAGGCTGAGGAACAGGTTCTCTCTACTGATCACAGGCTGAGGAACAGGTTCTCTCTACTGATCACAGGCTGAGGAACAGGTTCTCTCCTCTCTACTGATCACAGGCTGAGGAACAGGTTCTCTCTCTCATCTCTACTGATCACAGGCTGAGGAACAGGTTCTCTCTACTGATCACAGGCTGAGGAACAGGTTCTCTCCTCTCCACTGATCACAGGCTGAGGAACAGGTTCTCTCCTCTCTACTGATCATAGGCTGAGGAACAGGTTCTCTCTACTGATCACAGGCTGAGGAACAGGTTCTCTCTACTGATCACAGGCTGAGGAACAGGTTCTCTCCTCTCCACTGATCACAGGCTGAGGAACAGGTTCTCTCCTCTCTACTGATCACAGGCTGAGGAACAGGTTCTCTCTACTGATCACAGGCTGAGGAACAGATTCTCTCTACTGATCACAGGCTGAGGAACAGGTTCTCTCTGCTGATCACAGGCTGAGGAACAGGTTCTCTCCTCTCTACTGATCACAGGCTGAGAGTGGGTTCTCACAGGCTGAGGAACTCATCTCTACTGATCACAGGCTGAGGAACAGGTTCTCTCTACTGATCACAGGCTGAGGAACAGGTTCTCTCTACTGATCACAGGCTGAGGAACAGGTTCTCTCTACTGATCACAGGCTGAGGAACAGGTTCTCTCCTCTCTACTGATCACAGGCTGAGGAACAGGTTCTCTCTCTCCTCTCTACTGATCACAGGCTGAGGAACAGGTTCTCTCCTCTCCACTGATCACAGGCTGAGGAACAGGTTCTCTCTACTGATCACAGGCTGAGGAACAGGTTCTTTCCTCTCTACTGATCACAGGCTGAGGAACAGGTTCTCTCTACTGATCACAGGCTGAGGAACAGGTTCTCTCTACTGATCACAGGCTGAGGAACAGGTTCTCTCCACTCTCCTGATCACAGGCTGAGGAACAGGTTCTCTCCTCTCTACTGATCACTGGCTGAGAAACAGGTTCTCTCCTCTCTGCTGATCACAGGCTGAGGAACAGGTTCTCTCTGCTGATCACAGGCTGAGGAACAGGTTCTCTCTCCTGATCACTGGCTGAGGAACAGGTTCTCGACTCTCTCCTGATCACAGGCTGAGGAACAGGTTCTTTCCTCTCTACTGATCACAGGCTGAGGAACAGGTTCTCTCTGCTGATCACAGGCTGAGGAACAGGTTCTTTCCTCTCTACTGATCACAGGCTGAGGAACAGGTTCTCTCTGCTGATCACAGGCTGAGGAACAGGTTCTTTCCTCTCTACTGATCACAGGCTGAGGAACAGGTTCTCTCCTCTCTACTGATCACAGGCTGAGGAACAGGTTCTTTCATCTCTACTGATCACTGGCTGAGGAACAGGTTCTCTCTCCTGATCACAGGCTGAGGAACAGGTTCTTTCCTCTCTACTGATCACAGGCTGAGGAACAGGTTCTTTCATCTCTACTGA
>NW_025749039.1:0-28332 GCF_021184085.1 Oncorhynchus gorbuscha
AACATCATGGTTGACACCTGGGGACAGGACTAACATCATGGTTGAGACCTGGGGACAGGACTAACATCATGGTTGAGACCTGGGGACAGGAAGACAGTCAATAAAACACAGGACTAACATCATGGTTGAGACTTGGGGACAGGACTAACATCATGGTTGACACCTGGGGACAAGGAAGATCATGGTTCAATAAAACCTGGGGACAGGACTAACATCATGGTTGACACCCACCTGGGGACAGGACTAACATCATGGTTGACACCTGGGGACAGGACTAACATCATGGTTGACACCTGGGGACAGGACTAACATCATGGTTGACACCTGGGGACAGGACTAACATCATGGTTGACACCTGGGGACAGGACTAACAACATGGTTGACACCTGGGGACAGGACTAACATCATGGTTGACACCTGGGGACAGGACTAACATCATGGTTGACACCTGGGGACAGGACTAACATCATGGTTGACACCTGGGGACAGGACTAAATCATAGGTTGACACCTGGGGACAGGACTAACATGGTTGACACCTGGGGACAGGACTAACATCATGGTTGACACCTGGGGACAGGACTAACATCATGGTTGACACCTGGGGACAGGACTAACATCATGGTTGACACCTGGGGACAGGACTAACATCATGGTTGACACCTGGGGACAAGGACTAACATCATGGTTGACACCTGGGGACAGGACTAACATCATGGTTGACACCTGGGGACAGGACTAACATCATGGTTGACACCTGGGGGACAGGACTAACATCATGGTTGACACCTGGGGACAGGACTAACATCATGGTTGACACCTGGGGACAGGACTAACATCATGGTTGACACCTGGGGACAGGACTAACATCATGGTTGACACCTGGGGACAGGAAGTTGACACCTGGGGACAATAATGGTTGACACCTGGGGACAGGACTAACATCATGGTTGACACCTGGGGACAGGACTAACATCATGGTTGACACCTGGGGACAGGACTAACATCATGGTTGACACCTGGGGACAGGAACATCATAGTTGACACCTGGGGACAGGACTAACATCATGGTTGACACCTGGGGACAGGACTAACATCATGGTTGACACCTGGGGACAGGACTAACATCATGGTTGACACCTGGGGACAGGGGTTTGGGACAGGACTAACATCATGGTTGACACCTGGGGACAGGACTAACATCATGGTTGACACCTGGGGACAGGACTAACATCATGGTTGACACCTGGGACAGGACTAACATCATGGTTGACACCTGGGGACAGGACTAACATCATGGTTGACACCTGGGGACAGGACTAACATCATGGTTGACACCTGGGGGGGGACAGGACTAACATCATGGTTGACACCTGGGGACAGGACTAACATCATGGTTGACACCTGGGGACAGGACTAACATCATGGTTGACACCTGGGGACAGGACTAACATCATGGTTGACACCTGGGGACAGGACTAACATCATGGTTGACACCTGGGGACAGGACTAACATCATGGTTGACACCTGGGGACAGGACTAACATCATGGTTGACACCTGGGGACAGGACTAACATCATGGTTGACACCTGGGGACAGGACTAACATCATGGTTGACACCTGGGGACAGGAAGAGTTATTAAAATACAGGAACAACAAGACATGACAATGAAATAGATATCAATCAATGACAGGTCACCAACTCTTAGGTACCATTAATCATGAGATCATTAACTAGAATTACTGAATGCACATTAATTGTCAGTTGGCTGGGTGATGATGAATGTAACTGACTACGGTTCAAACCCTCAGGTCGACCTTGGAGGGAAACTCCAAGAGGTAATCGTTCTGTGATGAACACACAAGCACACTCAATTCCACTTGACTCAGGGAGGGTCCCTTGGCTAATTGCCTCTGTGCCCAGCAGTGTGGAACTACAGTGACTAGGCATATTAACACAAACACCACCATGTCTGCAGTGAGAGCCAATACCACCTGACTTGTGTGGGAGGACCAACCATGCTAATTGGACAACTACGTTTTCAGCAGTGTGTGTGTGGACAGAGAGACACTGCTGACACACACATTCCAACCCTGTATCCACAGAGGTCAGCGATTTAGGCCAGGAAGGGTGTGTCCCCCCGGGGGATTTGATCTCTGCAGTCAGGTCACTAGCCGCGAGGTAGCCCCATTGAGTCTTGATCACTCACCGAGGGAATCGATGAAGTCTTTGTTGCTCTGGTAAAACTTCACGTAGGCAGCTAGCTTTGCACTCACAAAGATGGTTAGGAGCTGTGAATGAAGGAGAGAGAGCGAGAGAAGTGTATGTCACTGTTAAAACAACCAGGTAATAATGTAGCATCATTGTTATGAATGGATTCATATGAACCTATTAAATCCTCAGAGTTCAAATGTCACGGCCTTGTTAACAGCAGGATGAGCTGTTCCCTGAGCTGGGCTTCAGTACTCACGTCGTGCAGGAGCTCTCCCTCTAGGAAGCGGACAGGTTTGAGGGCCAGGAGGTGGTCCAGCAGGAAGGTGTTGGGGTCTTTCAGGGCTCGTACAATGCACCTGGGGGGAGGAACCAGAGAGGGGTGAGTGACAGCAAAGACAGCCAGTCACGTGTCAGATCTTATAGTTATGATGGTAGGATAGAGGTGTGTATGTATGTACCTGTGGGCATCAACGCGTGCTTGTGAGGCGTTGTCCTCTGTGTAACTCCCCAGCAGCTCCACCATCACCTTAGCTGCAGCCTCGCTGCAGAGAGAACACACACACTCAGTGACACAAGAACCAGCTCAAGAAAAATACAAACATTGCAGATACACAACACATATCCCATTGTACTGAGGAATTACTTTTAGAAAAATATGAAAAAATAAACAATTAGAACAGAGAGTGAATGTGCCGAAGACGCCACCAGGCACCAGACCGAAGACGCCACCAGGCACAGACTGTGCCGAAGACGCCACCAGGCACTAGACTGTGCCGAAGACGCCACCAGGCACCAGACTGTGCCGAAGACGCCACCAGGCACCAGACTGTGCCGAAGACGCCACCAGGCACCAGACTGTGCCGAAGACGCCACCAGGCACCAGACTGTGTCGAAGACGCCACCAGGCACCAGACTGTGTCGAAGACGCCACCAGGCACCAGACTGTGTCGAAGACGCCACCAGGCACCAGACTGTGTCGAAGTTACCTCTTCGCCACCAGGCACCAGACTGTGTGTGACACCACCAGGCACCAGACTGTGTCGAAGACACCACAAGGCTGTGTGTAGTTAGTTACCTCTTCTTACATTCGACCAGGGCCTCGTACACCAGCCTTAGCAGTGTGTGTTTCTTCTCTGTGTTCAGGTTCCAGTCTGTGATCCACTTACGCACCTGAACCACAAACACACAAGCAGAGCCATGGAAACATCAATCATCCTTCCTCTACAATGTCTTGTTCCTGCAGAGCCCTTACATGTGACTGGTAAAGTGTGGTCTGAGCGGATTGGATGAGCACATCGGTGAGAGTGACAGTATATGGCGAGTGTGCACGGTGAGATTGACGGTATATGGTGAGTGTGCACATCGGTGAGAGTGACAGTATATGGTGAGTGTGCAAGGTGAGTGTGACAGTATATGGCAAGTGTGCACGGTGAGTGTGACAGTGTATGGCGAGTGTGCACGGTGAGTGTGACAGTATATGGCGAGTGTGCACGGTGAGTGTGACAGTATATGGCGAGTGTGCACGGTGAGTGTGACAGTATATGGCGAGTGTGCACGGTGAGTGTGACAGTATATGCGAGTGTGCACGGTGAGAGTGACAGTATATGGCAAATGTGCACGGTGAGTGTGAGTGTGCACGGTGAGTAGTGTATGGCAAGTGTGCACGGTGAGTGTGACAGTATATGGCGAGTGTGCACGGTGAGAGTGACAGTATATGGAGAGTGTGCACGGTGGCGTACCTGGTCGAGGTCCGTGGGGATGAAAGCGATGGCGTTGCAGGTGGTTGCTACCTTGATGAGGCTGCAGTAGACTGTGTACCTCACTGGGGCCGTCTCATCATACCATGGAACAGGTTACTCAGCCTACACAACCAAAACCCTACACGTTAACTTGACCATTAAGACATGGCTTACGGTTAGTGTTCACAAGGGTCCCACTTCTTCCATAGTGCATAAATAAACCCAAATCTTGGGTCGCTGACTTCATTCACTATGTCCAGGTGCTCCAGACATCTAGTGGGTGGCTGCATACTTCACCGGTCAGGGAGACTAGTAGAGAACAGAGATAGATGAGTGTGTGGACTTACAGCTGCATCCTGAGGAAGGCCTCTCTCCCTCTCGGGACTTGACCAGCTTCTCACACAGACTCTCGATCAGGGTCTCCTGTTTCTCCGTCTCCAGGATGAGTAGCAGCGACACTATGCTGTTCATCACACTCTCCACTTCTACAGAGGAGAGAGACAACTATCAATCACAATGACACCATTCAAGACTCATTCATACCAGCCACTTTTAGGAGGAAACAGAAAAACAAACATAAGTGGTAGAGATGGAAAGGAAAACAGCAGAGGTAGAAACAGCAGATGAATTAAGGGAACAAGACAATGAGGGAGGGGCTGACAGACAGAAAGACAAGCGTGAGAGAGGACAGTTTACAGTTCATGTGTGTGCTGACATCATGCAGACAGGTGTATCTGTAGATGCATTGGGCATGTTTGCCTTCTCTACATGGATATGTCACCAATGTGAGCAGTCCTTTAGAAGTGCCACTGGCTATAGGTTAGCGTTTCCCTGGTGTCACTCACCTTTATCGTCGTCCTTGAGGCAGACGTCACAGGCCTCGATGATTTGAGCCAGGTCCACATGGAGACCACCTTCAGAGTTTTCCTCTGAGATCTCTGCTCCTTTGGCTTTGATGTAGGCCCTGAGCTCTGAGGCCTGTCAACAACAACACGTTATAAAAGAACAGGGGTGTATTTATTAGTCAGATTCCGTTGCGAAACATTTTGTCTGTGAAACCAAACGTAAAACGTTCTGCAACTAAAACTACAGTTTCTACTGGGTCCTTTCCCATTTGCTTCTGTTTGGTTCCTTGAGTAAACAGTACATGTTTTCCGTTGTAAAAAGTTTAACGGAATCAGACTAATGATTACACCCCAGATTAAACTACAGACACAGCGATGACACTTAGTCCAATAACAAAACATGCACTACTTAACAGCTGTCACTAAAGATATTTCAATTGTACATTTGATTAAGGATGCACAATGACGTATTTTCCTTCTCCAAGCCGTACAGCTGGCAGTTAATCTATACATTACAACTAGCTTGTGTCTTCATCCAAAGCTAGTCAACTATTCTAACCAGTTAGCTAGCTACATCGGATGCAAACATTGAAAACATTGATGTTGTAGACTGCAACTAACTGTTAGCTAGTTACCTAATGTACATTCCTAGTTACGTGTAAAACAAATGCATCAGCTGGCAATACGTTGCATTAAGTAAACACAAGTCACGGGGATATAGCTAGTTTACAAAGAGATCTAGATCCATTTAACTGGGGGTGAAAATGGATCCAGCTGTAATGTTAGCATACTAGCTAACAAACAGCTAGGCTAACTAGCTAGTGTACTGATCATAGTCATTGGCATTGACTCATTATATGGCTAACGGTAGCATGCTAATGTTATCTGGCATGTCACCCTTTGTCGTAACGTTACATATCGACATGAGTGTGCTCATTCTTTTTTTTTTTTAAACTATTACTAAAACACTTAAATCGTACCTGGTCCTCTTCGGTTATGTCGATAAATGCTGGGACACTCATTTTATAATTATTTTAGTGAGCCTAGATCAAATCCACGCTCGCACTACCGCTGAGGCCACCGGAAAAAACGCTTTACGACCGGCAAACATGATGCACTTCCGGGTCATCCTGTTAAAGTGACCGTAGTGATAATTCAGCTGGACTGGACGTTTTCTCATATTGTTTCATACAAAATGCTTAGGTAGCCTAACCTCTACATTTACAACATATGGTCAAACGATGTAATATTTATTCGTGTTTGATTATGTAATTATGATACAATGTTACCATTTAGTTTTTGTTCCCCCACCACTTGTTACATTTTTAAATGTAACCTTTATTTAACTAGGCAAGTCAGTTAAGAACAAATTCTTATTTAGAATGATGGCCTACACAGGCCAAATGACGCTGGGCCAATTGTGCACCGCCCTATGGGACTCCCAATCACGGAGTGATACAGCCTGGATTCAAAACAGGGTGTCTGTAGTGACACCTCTAGCACTGAGATGCAGTGCCTTAGACCACTGCGCCACTCGGGAGCCCGAGCCCCAGTTTCTTTGAGAACATCCTACAATCTCGTTGATAAACACTTTTATTGAAGGATTTCAATAAGGATTCCCGAGATACTAAATGTGTGAAACAGGTAGTGGAATCATATAATTCTGTTTATTTTGCTAGATGACTTATGCACCATCTGGAAATGGATAACCTCAGCTTGAGCGCTCCAAAAAAGAACAGACTGGGTTCAAAGTGTATGGTCAGGGTCACAAGTTAACGAGACCCACTGCCATGGTCCATGCCATCCTTTCTCCTCTTCTTATCCAGGTATCAATCTATCATCTGGGGGGGTAGTCCCAGGATGTCTTGGCTGAGAGTTACAGTGGTAGAGGTGATCCTTGGACGGAGGTTATCTGGCTGAGTTACCTCTCTGTTCGGACCACCATGACTTTCCCCAGAGTTGACACCGGAAACATTGTGAGCATCAGAGGGGAGCACATTTACACAGCCCTCCCACTGACCCAGCGATATGGCACCAGGGCCTGTATATCAAGTGGGATGCTGTGATTTAGTCAGCCGCAGAGGCAGGCCATTTTCCCCTGGAGTGATTGAGGTGGGGGCTTAAGAGTAACTGAAGATACAATTGCCCCTAAAAGCTGGCTCAGGTTACAAGCTATTGGGGTGTAAAGCCATACATCTTCACGTTAAGAGTAAAGCCAAGCACCCTCCACTCCCAAACAATGGTGTTCTCTTCTTTCCTCTTCACTGTCTCATAAAACGGATACTATCCTGACCTTGGATACCAAGTCTTGGTGGGTTAACTGTCTCAACTTTACTCAGCCATACAGTACTGCTTCCTCTATAACGTGTAGAACAGTTTGCTATAATCCATGTCTACGTATGTTGCCCATTTGAGACACTTTGACGTGGCATAGAAATGCCTTTTAACTTATCTAATAGCAGTGAGATATGAACTGCACATAGGTCACAGTTTGCTTATAACAAGTCATTCCTGTTTGATTACAGGAACATTTCACATCATGATACAGTGGGGCAAAAAGTATTTAGTCAGCCACCAATTGTGCAAGTTCTCCCACTTAAAAGATGAGAGAGGCCTGTAATTTTCATCATAGGTACACTTCAACTATGACAGACAAAATGAGAAAAAAAAATCCATGCTTGTTTGTAGGTGACCAAATACTTATTTTCCACCATAATTTGCAAATAAATTCATAAAATTTGATTTTCTGGAAATGACCAAAACTTATTTTCATAATTTGCAAATAAATTCATTAAAAATCCTACAATGTGATTTTCTGGATTTTTTTTCTCATTTTGTCTGTCATAGTTTAAGTGTACCTATGATGACAATTACAGGCCTCTCTCATCTTTTTAAGTGGGAGAACTTGCACAATTGGTGGCTGAATAAATACTTTTTTGCCCCACTGTATGTCACGTTGCAGTTATAGTTTAGACCAAGTTTAGACCAACCGACTTCATTTTTATTATGTTTAGTAGGATAAGGATCTTAAATAGGGAGCTACGGGTAAATGTTCGGTGGAGTGTTTCACCATGGCCCCTGTACAATGTGTAACACTCATCAGCCTGAGAGTGCCTGGTACCAAGCACCAAGCTCCCCCCTCACTCTCTCCTTGCCCTCTTTGGCTGTCACAGCCAGGAATTTATGGCCGCTTCTACTCCCAAAGTGTGCTTGCTTGTGTAACTCTGAGCATTTCATTAGGTGATTAACAACTGTTGTCAAGTGCCTGTTGTATTTCAACTGCAGAATAAAAGTGTATTTTTTATGGTTTTGAAGCTCCAGATGCATACGAGACAGTGTTTGTCTTTTTTAGGAGAAGCATTAAAACGCCAGGTTTGGATATGATCCTCTGTATGTAACAGAGAGGGCATGTCTTCCTATGGTTAGATCCCGCTGGGCAAAAACTGGTTGAATCAATGTTGTTTCCATGTCATTTCAACAAAGAAATTCAAAGCGATGATGTTGAATCAACATGGAAAATTGATTGGATTTGCAAAAAGTCATCAACATAAGGGAATTTTGTATGTTTTTTAACCCAACTTTAAACCTAAATCCAATGATCTGGTGAAATGTTTTGTTGAATTCACATTAGTTGAAAATTAAGCCAAAATTTGACCGCAAATGAAGTCTGTGGTCAGGGTATAAGCCGCAGACATTATGAGGCATGGTCTTACAGGTTCATTGGACTGAAACATTACTTGGTCCACTGTGTAACAATCTGTCTGTCTTATTTCTCATAGCCAGGCTGACCTCACTCTGACCCAATATACCTTGTATGTGTCTCTGTCTGTCTGTCTGTCTGTCTGTCTGTCTGTCTGTCTGTCTGTCTGTCTGTCTGTCTGTCTGTCTGTCTGTCTGTCTGTCTGTCTGTCTGTCTGTCTGTCTGTCTGTCTGTCTGTCTGTCTGTCTGTCTGTCTGTCTGTCTGTCTGTCTGTCTGTCTCTCTCTCTGTCTGTCTGTCTGTCTGTCTGTCTGTCTGTCTGTCTGTCTGTCTGTCTGTCTGTCTGTCTGTCTGTCTGTCTGTCTGTCTGTCTGTCTGTCTGTCTGTCTGTCTGTCTGTCTGTCTGTGCGTGCGTGCGTGCGTGCGTGCGTGTGTGTGTCTGTGTGTGTGTGTCTGTGTGTATTGAAGTGTTAGCGCACATTTCAGTAGAAAATGACTGGTCAGTCGGCCTCATTAGCTATTGCAGTATGTGTGTGATTCATCGTCAGAGTTTGTTCACAGGAAATGGTTGGTACATGACTGTTTCAAAGTAGCAGATCATTTAGGTTTGCTGTGCCCCGCTGCTATCAGAGTTTGACTTATTCAGAAATTCAGCATAAATGAATGTCCCCAATGACATCAGCTATAGCAATGGCAGAGATGAACCCGTCCTCTCTTTGACATTATGGGGGTGTGAAAAGAAAAGGCTGTATTAGGAGAGGATTTAGTTTAGGTGTCAGTTTTCTCAGCCAAGTGTAGCCTACCCACCTACTAACCCTAACCCATCACGTAAATCGCTCTCATGATCATCATCACACAATATGGCCGCCCAACTTTCTCCCTCTGGTTCCCACTGTCCTCCTCACCTCTTCAACCACTGTCCAATCCCCTGCCCTGGGCTGATCTATCAGACTAGCAGTGACCTCATCAAAGAGCGCCTCGCTTGAGTGAGCACTGGAATAAGACCAAGTTTCCCCTTAAAAACGGCTCTATGGTTTTGCCATTTCATCCTGTATGTAGGTACCGACTCGCCAAGTCTTGGTCCAAAAGGAATAATTAATAGCTTCTACCCCCAAGCCATAAAACTCCTGAACAGCTAATCAAACAGCTACCCAGACTATTTGATTGTTGGTTTAAGGGCTTGTAAGTGAGCATTTCACTGTAAGGGCTACTACACCTGTTGTATTCGGTGCATGCAACAAATAAAGTGTGATTTATATTTTTGATTTGAATGGTTCAGGTTAGGATTTGAGGGTGGTAAACTCATCCTAAATTGTATTGTATGCCATTGTGTGCCAGTCAGAGGTCTATCTTGGTCTAGAATTGTAATGGTGAGAAGCAGATGTATTCTATCATAACTTTTCAGCGTTATGATAGAAGTATGCAATGATGCTGACCCCCCTGAATATTCTACCCCTCCCTACACCTCTTGCACACACACAATGTACTTAATCTAAAATAAACATGTAGACCTTATGTTGTTCATCTAGTTGATTACTTGTTTTCTCTCAAAGCATCAGACATGACCTTTGGCGTAGTCGGAATGATTTCCCATGACGATCTGCCTCCCTGTGTGTGTGTGTGTGTGTTTTCACATGCATGTTTGTCTGTGCTCGCCTGTGTGTATCTTGATAGATGCTGCTTGTCTGTGGTCTGCTTAGATAGCGGTTCAATGACTGTGATCCCTTATCTGGCCAGACACGAGATAATCAATACTGAAAGGGAGTCACGATCTGATGGATCTCTGACCTGCCAGATTGGGAAAGAAAAAAGATACCCTAAACGAGGTGACAAAATATTTTTAATTTAAATATTAGTTTCCTATTTCACACACACAGAAGCCACATGTGGACTTTTATTTTACACCTTCAGGAGAAAAGCATTTCAAACCATAATCTGCCACGTAGGACCACTGTTTACCAGGATTCATTTACATACTGGGCATAACTATGTCCACAAAAGAAACATACGGTAATAAACACTGACATCAGTCACATGCCATATCTCTTAATGAGCACATACCAACTATCACTAAGAAGTTGGCTAACGATCAAACTGTGGGTGAACAGTTAGCATTGAGCTATCTGAGGTCATTAATTGCCCTTTGTGGAATATGTGTGCTCTGATTCAACCTAATGAACAAGGAGCCACAATCTGCTAAGAATCCCATCTGAAGGACCCAGTCAGTGCAGCGGAAATGGGAAGGGGGCTTGGGAATGATAGATTGGCCTCTTGTCATCATAGTGTTTACACAACATACACTCATTGACGACAAAGAGAGACTGAGATTAGAAAGGAGAAGGAAAAAGGAATATGTTTCGATTTTTTTGTTGGGCGGATACTGTGTGACTAGAGCGTAGTGTGGCACGCATACGATATCATCACAGATCACAGACGTCGGGGTGGCGGTCTATGTATATTTGTAAACAACAGCTGGTGCATGATATCTAAGGTAGTCTCGAGGTAGAGTATCTCATGATATATCACTAGCCACTTTAAACAATGCTACCTTATATAATGTACTTACCCTACATTATTAATCTCATATGCATATGTATATACTGTACTCTACATCATCGACTGCATCGTTATGTAATACATGTATCACTAGCCACTTTAACTATGCCACTTTGTTTACTTTGTCCACATACTCATCTCATATGTATATACTGTACTCGATACCATCTACTGTATGCTGCTCTGTACCATCACTCATTCATATATCCTTATGTACATATTCTTTATCCCCTTACACTGTGTATAAGACAGTAGTTTTGGAATTGTTAGTTAGATTACTTGTTGGTTATCACTGCATTGTCGGAACTAGAAGCATAAGCATTTCGCTACACTCGCATTAACATCTGCTAACCATGTGTATGTGACAAATAAAATTTGATTTGATTTGAAGCAAACAGGAAAACGCTCATCCAGAGGCAGCGCTCCTAGTGGCCGGGGACTTTAATGCAGGGAAACTTAAATCAGTTTTACCTTATTTCTATCAGCAAGTTAAATGTGCAACCAGAGGGAAAAATATCTAGATCACCTTTACTCCACACACAGGGAGGTGTACAAAGCTCTCCCTCGCCCTCCGTTTGGCAAATCTGACCATAATTATATCCTCCTGATTCCAGCTTACAAGCAAAAATGAAAGCAGGAAGCACCAGTAACTCGGTCAATAAAAATGTGGTCAGATGAAGCAGATGCTAAGCTACAGGACTGTTTTGCTAGCACAGACTGGAATATATTCCAGGATTCTTCCGATGACATTGAGGAATACACCACATCAGTCACTGGCTTCATCAATAAGTGCATCGATGACGTCGTCCCCACTGTGACTGTACATTCATACCCCAACCAGAAGCCTTGGATTACAGGCAACATCCGCACTGAGCTAAAGGGTAGCTGCCTCTTTCAAGGAGCGGGACTCTAACCTTGACGCTTATAAAACATCCTATGACAAACAAAGCATCAAAACATGACTAAGATCGAATCGTACTACACCGGCTCCGATGCTTGTCGGATGTGGCAGGCCTTGCAAACTATTGCAGACTACAAAGGAAAGCAGTGACACAAGCCTACCAGACGAGATACATGACTTCTATGCTCGCTTCGAGGCAAGCAACACTGAAACATGAATGAGAGCATCAGCTGTTCCGGACGACTGCATGATCATGCTCTCTGCAGATGATGTAAGTAAGACCTTTAAACAGGTCAGGGTCAGACGGATTACCAGGACGTGTACTCCGAACATGAGCTGACCAAATGGCAAGTGTCAGATCCACAGACGATGCAATCTTTATTACACTCCACACTACCCTTTCACACCTAGACAAAAGGAACACCTATGTGAGAATGCTATTCATTGACAGCTCAGCATTCAACACCATAGTGCCCTCAAAGCTCATTACTAAGCGAAGGACCCTGGGACTAATCACCTCCCTCTGCAACTGGATCCTGGACTTCCTGACGGGCCGCCCCCAGGTGGTAAGGGTAGGTAACAAAACTGATCTTCAACACGGGGGCCCCTCAGGGGTGTGTGCTCAGTCCCCTCCTGCAGTCCCTGTTCACTCATGACTGCACGGCCAGGTACGACTCCAACACCATCATTAAGTTTTCCGATGACACAACAGTGGTAGGCCTGATCACCGACAACGACGAGACAGCCTATAGGAAGGAGGTCAGAGACCTGACCGTGTGCTGCAATGACAGCAATCTCTGCCTCAATGTGATCAAGACAAAGGAGATGATTGTGGACTACAGGAAAAGGAGGACCGAGCACGCCCCCATTCTCATTGACGGGGCTGTAATGGAGCAGGTTGAGAGCTTCAAGTTCCTTGGCATCCACATCACCAACAAACTAACATTGTCCAAGCACACCAAGACAGTCATGAAGAGGGCACGACAAAACCTATTCCCCCTCAGGAGACTGAAAGTATTTGGCATGGGTCCTCAGATCCTCAATAGGTTCTACATCTGCACTATCGAGAGCATCCTGACAGGTTGCATCAGTGCCTGGTATGGCAACTGCTTGGCCTCCAACCACAAGGCACTACAGAGGGTAGTGCGTACGGCCCTGTACGCACTACCGGGACCAAGCTTCCTGCCATCGAGGACCTCTATACCAGGCAGTGTCAGAGGGAGGTCCTAAAAATGGTCAAATACTCCAGCCACCCTAGTCATAGACTGTTCTCTCTGCTACCGCACGGCACATGATACCAAGTCTAGGAGGCTTCTAAACAGCTTCTACACCCAAGCCATAAGACTCCTGAACATCTAATCAAATGACTACCCCAACTATTTGCATTGCCCCCCTACCCCCTCTTTTATGCTGCTGCTACTCTCTGTTATTATCTATGCATAGTCACTTTAATAACTCTACCTATATGTACAGATCACCTCAGTTACCTTGACTAACCGGTGTCCCGGCACATTGACTCTGTACCGGTATCCACTGTACATGGCCTCACTACTGTTATTTTACTTCTGTTCTTTAATTGTTCATTTCTGTTATTTCTAACTTTTTTCTAGGTATTTTTCATAAAACTGCATTGTTGGTTAAGGGCTTGTAAGTGAGCATTTCAATGTAAGGTCTACACTCGTTTTGATTTGATCACAAATGTAATTACAGCAGATAAATACCCTGTTGTTGAGTGGTGTATTAATTTCCCAGTATACCTTGATGAATTTTAAAGTACTTGACTTTGAGAATTTCTCCTGAACTGTGCCATTTATTTAATCAGCTTCCACTGGCGAATGACAATACAGTGCCCCTGACACGGCCTGCAACGAAAACATGCGGTCTCTCCTTCACTGCAGCCGAGGTGAGTAAGACATTTAAACGTGTTAACCCTCGCAAGGCTGCAGGCCCAGACGGCATCCCCAGCCGCGCCCTCAGAGCATGCGCAGACCAGCTGGCCGGTGTGTTTACGGACATATTCAATCAATCCCTATACCAGTCTGCTGTTCCCACATGCTTCAAGAGGGCCACCATTGTTCCTGTTCCCAAGAAAGCTAAGGTAACTGAGCTAAACGACTACCGCCCCGTAGCACTCACTTCCGTCATCATGAAGTGCTTTGAGAGACTAGTCAAGGACCATATCACCTCCACCCTACCTGACACCCTAGACCCACTCCAATTTGCTTACCGCCCAAATAGGTCCACAGACGATGCAATCTCAACCACACTGCACACTGCCCTAACCCACCTGGACAAAAGGAATACCTATGTGAGAATGCTGTTCATCGACTACAGCTCGGCATTCAACACCATAGTACCCTCCAAGCTCGTCATCAAGCTCGAGACCCTGGGCCTCGACCCCGCCCTGTGCAACTGGGTACTGGACTTCTTGACGGGCCGCCCCCAGGTGGTGAGGGTAGGCAACAACATCTCCTCCCCGCTGATCCTCAACACGGGGGCCCCACAAGGGTGCGTTCTGATCCCTCTCCTGTACTCCCTGTTCACCCACGACTGCGTGGCCACGCACGCCTCCAACTCAATCATCAAGTTTGTGGACGACACAACAGTGGTAGGCTTGATTACCAACAACGACGAGACGGCCTACAGGGAGGAGGTGAGGGCCCTCGGAGTGTGGTGTCAGGAAAATAACCTCACACTCAACGTCAACAAAACTAAGGAGATGATTGTGGACTTCAGGAAACAGCAGAGGGAACACCCCCCTATCCACATCGATGGAACAGTAGTGGAGAGGGTAGCTAGTTTTAAGTTCCTCGGCATACACATCACAGACAAACTGAATTGGTCCACTCACACTGACAGCGTCGTGAAGAAGGTGCAGCAGCGCCTATTCAACCTCAGGAGGCTGAAGAAATTCGGCTTGTCACCAAAAGCACTCACAAACTTCTACAGATGCACAATCGAGAGCATCCTGGCGGGCTGTATCACCGCCTGGTACGGCAACTGCTCCGCCCTCAACCGTAAGGCTCTCCAGAGGGTAGTGAGGACTGCACAACGCATCACCGGGGGCAAACTACCTGCCCTCCAGGACACCTACACCACCCGTTGTTACAGGAAGGCCATAAAGATCATCAAGGACATCAACCACCCGAACCACTGCCTGTTCACCCCGCTATCATCCAGAAGGCGAGGTCAGTACAGGTGCATCAAAGCTGGGACCGAGAGACTGAAAAACAGCTTCTATCTCAAGGCTATCAGACTGTTAAACAGCCACCACTAACATTGAGTGGCTGCTGCCAACACACTGTCATTGACACTGACCCAACTCCAGCCATTTTAATAATGGGAATTGACGGGAAATGATGTAAATATATCACTAGCCACTTTAAACAATGCTACCTTATATAATGTTACTTACCCTACATTATTAATCTCATATGCATATGTATATACTGTACTCTACATCATCGACTGCATCCTTATGTAATACATGTATCACTAGCCACTTTAACTATGCCACTTTGTTTACTTTGTCTACACACTCATCTCATATGTATATAAAAGCGTCTGCTAAATGGCATATATTATTATATATTATACCATCTACTGTATGCTGCTCTGTACCATCACTCATTCATATATCCTTATGTACATATTCCTTATCCCCTTACACTGTGTATAAGACAATAGTTTTGGAATTGTTAGTTAGATTACTTGTTGGTTATCACTGCATTGTCGGAACTAGAAGCACAAGCATTTCGCTACACTCGCATTAACATCTGCTAACCATGTGTATGTGACAAATAAAATTTGATTTGATTTGACCTCAGGAAACTGGTCACACTAAGATAAGAATCAGACCCAGAAGCACAAACATATCATCCTCACACATTGACTCTGGATGACTGTGCTGACAGCCTGTCTCATGGGTCTGAATACTCGGAAAGCACTGATTTAGAAATATCAAATAACATCATCCTCATTTTCACTATCCGTCAGGATTTCTTAGAAATAAGCTTAGTAAAAGGGGAGAGAGTGGGTGGATCTATATGTGTGCTGCTTCCTTGGCACCTTAGGTGAGGTCAGTAAGAAAACAACTGGCCTCTTACTGGAACACAATAAACTGATATGTGGTGAGCCATCTCCTTCACTGTGACATATGGACCACTTTTAAAACCACGTCTGACCTAACACACTTCCCCCTAGCCATCATTTACTTCCTCATCTTAATCATCACCCTCATCGCCACCATCAACATCATTGTCACCATCATCACCACCACCACCCCATCATCACCATCATCATCACCACCATCATCTTCCCCATCATCATCACCATCATCACCATTATCATCACCATCATCATCATCAAAATACATCCAAACTCCCAGTAGGTAACAGGTAAAAGGACTTTGCAAAAGAAGGAAAACCACACAAGCTATCTCAGATACTTGCTGATGTATAGTATATTACTGCATAATGTCAATACCCCAGAACATGTATAAATATCCTGCTTCAATTCGTTTCCGTGCCTTGTTGTATTATATTAGTATCTTGTTGTATTATATTAGTATCTTGTTGTGTTATATTAGTATCTTGTGTTATATTAGTATCTTGTTGTGTTATATTAGTATCTTGTTGTATTATATTAGTATCTTGTTGTGTTATATTAGTATCTTGTTGTATTATATCAGTATCTTGTGTTATATTAGTATCTTGTTGTATTATATTAGTATCTTGTGTTATATTATATTAGTATCTTGTTGTATTATATTAGTATCTTGTTGTATTATATTAGTATCTTGTTGTATTATATTAGTATCTTGTTGTATTATATTAGTATCTTGTTGTATTATATTAGTATCTTGTTGTGTTATATTAGTATCTTGTGTTATATTAGTATCTTGTTGTGTTATATTAGTATCTTGTTGTATTATATCAGTATCTTGTGTTATATTAGTATCTTGTTGTATTATATTAGTATCTTGTGTTATATTATATTAGTATCTTGTTGTATTATATTAGTATCTTGTTGTATTATATTAGTATCTTGTTGTATTATATTAGTATCTTGTTGTATTATATCAGTATCTTGTGTTATATTAGTATCTTGTTGTATTATATTAGTATCTTGTGTTATATTATATTAGTATCTTGTTGTATTATATTAGTATCTTGTTGTATTATATTAGTATCTTGTTGTATTATATTAGTATCTTGTGTTATATTAGTATCTTGTTGTATTATATTAGTATCTTGTGTTATTTTATATTAGTATCTTGTTGTATTATATTAGTATCTTGTTGTATTATATTAGTATCTTGTTGTATTATATTAGTATCTTGTTGTATTATATTAGTATCTTGTGTTATATTATATTAGTATCTTGTTGTATTATATTAGTATCTTGTTGTATTATATTAGTATCTTGTTGTATTATATCAGTATCTTGTGTTATATTAGTATCTTGTTGTATTATATTAGTATCTTGTGTTATATTATATTAGTATCTTGTTGTATTATATTAGTATCTTGTTGTATTATATTAGTATCTTGTTGTATTATATTAGTATCTTGTTGTATTATATCAGTATCTTGTGTTATATTAGTATCTTGTTGTATTATATTAGTATCTTGTGTTATATTATATTAGTATCTTGTTGTATTATATTAGTATCTTATTATATTAGTATATTGTGTTATAGTATATTAGTATCTTGTTGTATTATATTAGTATCTTGTTGTATTATATTAGTATCTTGTTGTGTTATATTAGTATCTTGGGTTATATTAGTATCTTGTTGTATTATATTAGTATCTTGTTGTGTTATATTAGTATCTTGTGTTATATTAGTATCTTGTTGTATTATATTAGTATTTTGTTGTATTATATTAGTATCTTGTTGTGTTATATTAGTATCTTATTGTATTATATTAGTATCTTGTTGTATTATATTAGTATCTTGTTGTATTATATTAGCATCTTATTGTATTATATTAGTATCTTGTTGTATTATATTAGTATCTTGTTGTATTATATTAGTATCTTATTATTATTCATCAAGCTTTTATTTTCTACTACTCTTTTATTCACTTCAGTAATTTTCTATTGTTGCATTTTGTACTCCACGTATATGACTTGTATATGACTAATAAACACAGTTGAACTTGCTGGGTGTGTTCCTCAGACAGACTCATCTGTTGGGGTGTGGTAGGGTGAAGACAGTGTTACTGTAAAGAGCTGATGATGGGCGTCTGTATCCTTCCAGAGCTCTGACTCACGAACACCTGCTGTGGTAAACCAGTGAGCGTCATAGGTACTGTAGCCTCATAGGTACTGTAGCCTCATAGGCACTGTAGCCTGATAGGCACTGTAGCGTGATAGGCACTGTAGTTTGATAGGCACTGTGGTTTGATAGGCACTGTAGTTTGATAGGCACTGTAGCCTGATAGGCACTGTAGTTTGATAGGCACTGTGGTTTGATAGGCACTGTAGCCTGATAGGCACTGTGGTTTGATAGGCACTGTAGCCTGATAGGCACTGTAGCCTGATAGGCACTGTGGTTTGATAGGCACTGTAGCCTGATAGGCACTGTAGCCTCATAGGCACTGTAGTTTGATAGGCACTGTAGCCTGATAGGCACTTTAGCCTCATAGGCACTGTAGTTTGATAGGCACTGTAGTTTGTTAGGCACTGTAGCCTGTTAGGCACTGTAGTTTGTTAGGCACTGTAGCCTGATAGGCACTGTAGCCCGATAGGCACTGTAGTTTGATAGGCACTGTAGCCTGATAGGCACTGTAGCCTCATAGGCACTGTAGTTTGATAGGCACTGTAGTTTGTTAGGCACTGTAGTTTGTTAGGCACTGTAGCCTGATAGGCACTGTAGCCTGATAGGCACTGTAGTTTGATAGGCACTGTAGTTTGATAGGCACTGTAGCCTGATAGGCACTGTAGTTTGATAGGCACTGCAGTTTGATAGGCACTGTAGTTTGATAGGCACTGTAGCCTCATAGGCACTGTAGTATGATAGGCACTGTAGCCTGATAGGTACCGTAGTTTGATAGGCACTGTAGCCTGATAGGCACTGTAGTTTGATAGGCACTGTAGTTTGATAGGCACTGTAGCCTGATAGGCACTCTAGCCTCATAGAGCCTGATAGGCACTGTAGTCTAATAGGCACTGTAGCCTGATAGGCACTGTAGTCTGATAGGCACTGTAGCCTGATAGGCACTGTAGTCTGATAGGCACTGTAGCCTGATAGGCACTCTAGCCTCATAGAGCCTGATAGGCACTGTAGCCTGATAGGCACTATAGCCTGATAGGCACTGTAGTCAGATAGGCACTGTAGCCTGATAGGCACTGTAGTCTGATAGGCACTGTAGCCTGATAGGCACTGTACCTGATAGGCACTGTAGTCTGATAGGCACTGTAGTCTGATAGGCACTGTAGCCTGATAGGCACTGTAGTCTGATAGGCACTGTAGCCTGTTAGGCACTGTAGTCTGATAGGCACTGTAGCCTGTTAGGCACTGTAGCCTGTTAGGCACTGTAGCCTGTTAGGCATGGTACTGGAGTATGGAGCCTCAGTATTAGAGTACTGGGAGTCAGAAATGTTAGTCTCCATTGTTTAGGTTAAAAAGTATCGATCACTCTTACCAAGTAATTAGCCAACATAACGACCCTCAGTCATCCCATCCACTGTCTGGGTGATTGTGACCACCCTGGCTTGGAGGGATCCTGTCCCATTTCCCAGACTATCATTTGGAGCTGCAGTTTTTCCTCAATAAGAACTATAGTTCCAGGCTGTTGAAGCTGCAGCGTGGGCAGAGAGAGGGATAGAGGGATGTGTGAATGGCACCACTCTTGCTAGTAGTATATGGGCCTAATCCAGTGTCCAACTACAACATATTATATGCTGGTCCTCTTGAATAGTCCCAGTATCTCTCCTCTCTTCCTCTCCTCTGAAGTTGTGCCAGCTCCAACAGATGCTGTACTTCGTTGTGTCTCCAGACACTCTTGGAAACAGCTTCTCATTGGAAACCATCAAGTTTAGTCTTCCCTTCATATCATCCACTGTTTCATATCAAACATCTATCACCACATGTGATACTGATTGGAATGTCTGTAGTTTTTGACCTTTGACATATCCCTAGTTATCGTCCCTTGAAATGTACTCTGAGGCCTTGATTGATACATTTTGGCACATTTGATACACTCACTATGGACTTCAGACGTCTGGTCTTATCGTGTTTTCATTTCAGAAGTTTGTCATTCTGCACTGACTTTATTTCATCTCGTATATTGTCTTTGTGCTATCTGAGGCTGTCTCCTGTGTTTGTGTGTGTGAGAGAGAGAGAGAGAGAGAGAGAGAGAGAGAGAGAGAGAGAGAGAGAGAGAGAGAGAGAGAGAGAGAGAGAGAGAGAGAGAGAGAGAGAGAGAGAGAGAGAGAAGGAAGGAAGAGAGAGACAGTTGAATGGGAGAGTTGAACGAGAGAGAGAGAGAGTGAGAGAGAGAGAGAGGAAGAGACAGAGACAGAGACAGTTGAATGGGAGAGTTGAACGAGAGAGAGAGAGAGAGAGAGAGAGAAAGAGCTAGAGAGAGAGAGAGAGAGAGAGAGCATTGCTGTATCATGTTGTGGGGGACAGAGAGACTAAAGCAGGGAGATTAGGTGGGGGTGACCGGAGGGAGTGTGACCCATCAGCCAGCCTCTAGACCAGTGCTGTGTCTCATGCTAGCTCCCCTTTTCTTATCTCCACTCTGATACCCAGCTCACTTTGAAGTATGTTGAGAGTTGATAATAAAAAATATATAGTAAATAGTGTTTTGTAGCTTGCTGGGTAACTTTTGGAGGTTTGCTAAATGTTGGACAGATTGTAGGGACACTGTTTTTACCTTTATTTAACTAGGAAAGTCAGTTAAGAACTAAATGTTATTTACAATGACAGCCTTGGAATAGATCGTTAACTGCCTAGTTCAGGGGCAGAACAACTGATTTTTACCTTGTTAGCTCAGGGATTCGATCTAACAACCTTTCAGTAACTGGCCCAACCCTCTAACCACTAGGCTACCTGCTGTCCCAAGTGTATACTTATTGATATGCTGAAGTGTACAGTACAATGGACCTTCAGTTGTTTTGATGTTGTTGACTGTCTGTCACTATCTCTATGGTGAGAGAGGAGAAGGCAGATAAAGGAACATTGTTCAGAGTGAGTTTTGTTTTACTGATGACTCACTGTAACACATGGCTATATGGCATTATCAGCTCTTCTCTGTGCTTAGTACACTGGGTTTCTATATTAGAGTCAGGGACACTTCTCTGTGCTTAGTACACTGGGTTTCTATATTAGAGTCAGGAACACTTCTCTGTGCTTAGTACACTGGGTTTCTATATTAGAGTCAGGAACACTTCTCTGTGCTTAGTACACTGGGTTTCTATATTAGAGTCAGGAACACTTCTCTGTGCTTAGTACACTGGGTTTCTATATATATTAGTACACTAGATAATTTGTTGTTTGCTGTGGATGGGAAGAAATACATTAGAATTGTATTGGGATCCATTCTTTTTCTTTTGCTGTAATTTGTCAAAATGGCCGCCTGGACGTCTTCAGAATGTCTGTGTGCTCCTTCGGGAGAGAAAGCTGCCTTTGCACTATTTTTTTGTCCCAGAAATAGAGTGAGTCAGAGAGCACACTGTTCTATTCATCACCACAACCTTATCATTTCAAGGATGTGAATAGATTAAAATGGTGTTGGATTTATCGTAAATATGGAATTATTAATGACCAATTACTACAAAACTGGAGGTCATGGTGCAGTCATGGTGCAAACTCTTAGTAAATATGTCCCTCTAACTCAAGCAGTGAATCAGCCTCTGTGTGTCCAGTCCACCCGTCCCTTCACCACAATAACCAACATATATAGGAACTGTGACAATTTCTTGGCAAACGTTGTGAAAAGGGAAAACATTGAAAGAACATTTCTTCATCCAGGCCATAGTGAGACGTCTGTTGCGTCACTCTGTCTGAAAACAGAATAACAGCAATAATGCTTCATCAGCACTCCATGTCTTTTGAGTCCAGCAACAGGAAGTGTGTTAATGTAAGAATCTGTCCTGTCTGTTGGTGTATGTTGTCTGCATCTCCGCTTTCAGCCCAGAAACAATGTTCCTACAAGGATAAATGAAGTTTGTTTAATTTGTAGTCTTCTCACCCAGATATGTTGATTTCTTCACTTCTACAGGGTTGTGAGAGTCTGCTGTATGTATTTCTCAGTCTAATGCCAAAGTGAGGACTTTCTCCAGTAGCTTTAATCCCCTGGATAATGATAAAACAGAGCACACTCTGACACACTGGGCTATCCATTCATGACAGACTGCTCCCGCTCCCTTCCTCCTTCCCCAGTTGAATCAGGGTCAGTGACTTTCTCTGGAGTACAAGACTGAAATTCCACATAGTGGAGGTGGTGGTAGGAGAGGAGGTGGTGACGAGAAGCGGCCCACTAACTTCACTCAATTCCTGGGTAGCAGTTCCCTGAGGCAGGCACTCATCCTACTAGGGCCTAGCCCACACCTCAGACCCATGCAGAGTAAAGTCAGACATAACCAATCAAGTGGCTTTTCAGTGGACCGCTAGCCACAGTCATGAGAGGAGAAACAGGGTGTGGAGCTTCTCATTAACTCCCTTCATCAGGGCTGTAGCAACCTCTGGATTACTTTCACATTCTTTCAATACATTATCATCATTAAGAACCTCATGTTTAGGGTCACGTATCGTAAAGGACGGATCTGCGATTGCTACATCTATTTTTTTAACTTTTAAATTCATAATATATACCTATTGATTATTGAAGAATATACAAGTAACTTATAAATGCCTCACGGGCTTAGTTCAACTGTTTAATCCCATCAGAACCCAAAACAGAAGACTGATTAACCCCATTAGAACTCGACACAGAAGACTGTTTAACCCAATTAGAACCCGACACAGAAGACTGTTTAACCCCATTAGAACCCGACACAGAAGACTGTTTAACCCCATTAGAACCCAACACAGAAGACTGTTTAACCCCATTAGAACCCGACACAGAAGACTGTTTAACCCCATTAGAACCCGACACAGAAGACTGTTTAACCCCATTAGAACCCGACACAGAAGACTGTTTAACCCCATTAGAACCCAACACAGAAGACTGTTTAACCCCATTAGAACCCGACACAGAAGACTGTTTAACCCCATTAGAACCCAACACAGAAGACTGTTTAACCCCATTAGAACCCGACACAGAAGACTGTTTAACCCCATTAGAACCCAACACAGAAGACTGTTTAACCCCATTAGAACCCGACACAGAAGACTGTTTAACCCCATTAGAACCCAACACAGAAGACTATCAAATACGGTCACGGGTGGAAACTCTACAATTGACTTGAAAGGTGTTGACCTGAAAAGTGTGGACTAGTAGAGACACTGGACCAGTGTTACATTTGACACTCTCAGTGTTAATTTAACACTGGACAATTTGCTGTGAGGGGAAACCTTTGAATCTTCATGAATCTTCAGAAGCTATGGAGTTTTCCAGAATTCCAGAATCCTGTCTCCATTCCTCTTTGTCCCAGTCCATCCAAACCTGGGTCATCACCTCTCTAGTCAAAGATAAACATCCCTTCGCAAATCAACCAATATAGTAATAAACGGCAGCACCAGCAAAGATGCTGTCGTAAGCGTCAATATATTTTTAATAAGGTCCCATCCAATTCAAACTATCCAATTCAGCCAGTAAATAATTCGTTTCAGTTTAATTTAGTTCAAGAGGTGAATATGAACAATTGTTTTTCATTGCAGACTAGGCCTACATATTTCTTAAAATTGTATTTAAGGGGATTGTGCATTTTACCCATTACACAGTAAGTAAGTAGGCATATATAACAATATAGATTCGTAATAATTGTATGATTTAATAAGTAATTAAAAGAATGAACGGGAAATATTTTTAGCCCTATCCTAATTTTAACGTGGAACAATTTGTAATTGGTTTAAACAGTCTGATAATAGACTATATTTAGGCTTTATTTAGACGCTATATTTTGTAATAGTTTGATACATTTTTCGATGATAATGGAATGTATCTATCGACACAAGTATTATTTGTAGATGTTTTGATGTTGACTGTGAGCGGATCTTCTGTATTTTGTGCTTATTAGCAGCGAATACGTCTCGAGGAATGTGGATGAAACACGCGCGCAGTGAGGAGCAGCTGGGCCCTCGCTTCAAGCTCTCCCAAAGCTGTCAGCAAGTTTTACACGAAGCTTTGGCAACAACGGAACACTGCTAATAAATCTTTATATTAAAAAGAATGACAAAGTTATGCAAAATAATTGGCAATATCGTAGAGCAAACAGTAGGCTTTGATTGAAAATGCTGTATTTTGGTTATTTGTACCCAACAAAACAGAATTTTAACTGCTTACCATATTTGAATAGCCTGATAAAAAAGTTCATTGTAATTGTAAAATGTCCAATAAGCTCATATGTAGCGGACCTAAGGAGACGTTTCTGTGTGTGAAACATGTCAGAATAAAAGGACATTTAGGAATGCATGTTTAGAACATCCATGTTTAGAACATCCATGTTGAGAACATCCATGTTTACAATGATCCATGTATAGAACTATCCATGTTGAGAACATCCATGTTTAGAACGATCCATGTTTACAATGATCCATGTATAGAACTATCCATGTTGAGAACGTCCATGTTTACAATGATCCATGTATAGAACTATCCATGTTGAAAACATCCATGTTTAGAACGATCCATGTTTACAATGATCCATGTATAGAACTATCCATGTTGAGAACATCCATGTTTAGAACGATCCATGTTTACAATGATCCATGAACTATCCATGTTGAGAACATCCATGTTTAGAATTATCCATGTTTAGAATGATCCATGTTTAGAACTATCCATGTTAGAATCCTAGAACTATCCATGTTGAGAACATCCATGTTTAGAACATCCATGTTTAGAATTATCCATGTTGAGAACATCCATGTTTAGAACATCCATGTTTACAATTATCCATGTTTAGAATGATCCATGTTTACAATTATCCATGTATAGAACTATCCATGTTGAGAACATCCATGTTTAGAATGATCCATGTTTAGAACATCCATGTTTAGAATTATCCATGTTTGGAACATCCATGTTTAGAACGATCCATGTTTAGAATGATCCATGTTTAGAACGAACTATCCATGTTTAGAACTATCCATGTTAGAACTATCCACATTTTAGAACGATCCATGTTTACAATGATCCAATAGAACTATCCATGTTGAGAACATCCATGTTTAGAATGATCCATGTTTAGAACATCCATGTTTAGAATTATCCATGTTGAGAACATCCATGTTTAGAACTATCCATGTTGAGAACATCCATGTTTAGAACGATCCATGTTTACAATGATCCATGTATAGAACTATCCATGTTGAGAACATCCATGTTTAGAACGATCCATGTTTAGAACATCCATGTTTAAAATGATCCATGTTTAGAATGATCCATGTATAGAACATCCATGTTTAGAACGATCCATGTTTAGAACATCCATGTTTAGAATTATCCATGTTTAGAAGTTATATCAAAAGTGGTGAAAAATGCAAACACGCACACACACAGCTTAGTGAGTGTATGTGTCTCATAGACTTAGATAGATATCACATCATTGTATCTGTCCCATTATGATGGGCAGGGCCATTGAGGCCACTTCCATTTTGAAGTAGTCTGTTTTATTCTACGACTACTTCTATGAGTCGGTAAACAAACTGAAAAGGTGCGTACTGCCACCAGGAGATTGTTGTTTACATTTAGCAGATGCTCTTACCCAGAGTGACTTACAGGAGCAATTAGGGTTAAGTGTCTTGCTCAAGGGCACATCGACAGATTTTTCACCTAGTCGGCTCAGGGATTTGAACCAGTGACCTTCTGGTTACTGGCTCAATGCTCTTAACTGCTAGGCTACCTGCCACCCCTATCTGGTCAAAGATTTGCCCCTGCAGTTATGGAATGTTTGCTCACAAATAAAATGAATTGGCTGATCCCTCCTGGCGACCTTCCTTAACCCATAGGAAGTCCCCAACCAGTTGACAACTTCAAAATGGTGAAAGTCCTCCATAGTGCTGCCCATGTTAAAATGAGCTTTTGGGCAATAGAGTCCTCTATCTATCTCTATGGTATGCCTGTAGTGAATGAAGTGAAGGAGTCATCCTTTCTGCCTTTCGGTCCTTGCTCCTCCCCCTGGCCTGTGAGTAAGGCAGTAGAGCCTTCAGCAGTGTAAGGAAAACCAGACATCACACTCAGAGACCAGGCACTGTTACTACTACACACACTTCCACACAGCACAGCATCCACACGGCTGTGATACTACACTCTCTGGCCTGTCCACTGAACTGACAACCTGAACACTCTATGACTCCATTGGACGATCGCTGAAATGGACTGAAACAGAGAGGATCCAAGTGGAAAAAGATGGTTCGTTGGTGGACTTTTTGACTTTGCGTTCAGTTCCGGGTTAAATCGCATCGAAGAGAAGTTGCCTTGACTATTTTTTTTTCAATCTTTTTCTTCACTGTTCCTAAGGCGGCTCTTACACCCATATAGAGTTAGATTTTTCGACTATCCTCCTCTCTGCGCCTCAGGAGTCTGTTCAAGTCTCTGCCTCTCAGGAGGTTGTGTTTTTCAGGGTCCATCTCCTGCCACCCTCCATGATGCTGACAGAGCCGTATGGGATGATGGGGTCCATGGGTTCCGAGGTGCGAGACCTGAGCTCTCTCTTACCCCGGTGCCCTCCGTACCCTCCCTACCAGTGAGCAGCGGGGGCTGTGGCCTGCCCGTTGGGGGTGCCCCCTCAGTGGGCACCTTACCTGACCTCCACCCTGGCTCTCCCTACAGTTCCCTGCCCTCCCACCACTCCTCATCAAGCAGGAGCCTGGCTGGGGCTCCACCGACCCTCTGGAGGACCCTCACTGTGGCCTGGGGGCCTTCACGTTGCACTTCTCTGGCCAGTTCACTGGGACAAGCCCCTGTCGGGTTGGGGCCTTCGGTGAGCCAGCTCCAAGCCAGTCCAGGGTGTTTCCTAATGGAGCCTACCTCCCAGGCTGTGTGGACAGCCCGCCGACCCACAGGAACCAGGGTAAGGTTGCTCTCTGCTCCCCTCTCTCCTCCTCTATAGCCACCTCATTGACCATCTCTGGGCTCACTCTATCCTCTGCAGCATCTCTTGAATTCAGCTCAAGCTAAGCTGTCTACTCCTCACCACTCAAGGCCAAAGTTATTTTACATCTGCATTGCTTGCTGTTTGGGGTTTTAGGCTGGGTTTCTGTATAAGCACTTTATGACAATTGCTGATGTAAAAAGGGCGTTATAAATACATTTGATTGATTGATTGTGAGGTCATCAGCGTTGCACCTACACTGTCTGATGTCAGTGACGGTGTGTGTTTGTGAATTTCTCATGTGGCCATGCCGCACTTCCTGGGTCATGTGTGTATGTGTTGGACTGTGTCTACTTGCATTGGGTGTAATTGTCCAGAGTTGATGTTTGGGCCTTGTCCACAGTGTTGTGTCTGAACAGGATGTTTTGTACTAGACAGGGTCGTTCTGCCCTGTACAGGGAAGAGAGCTGTCAGTTTTCCCATCGCTGGCCCGACTCACGGAGTTAATGCAACAATATGGCCTAGAGGTCTCCCTCAGCCTGTGTTCAACATGTTCACTTTCACACAGAGTTAATGCAACAATATGGCCTAGAGGTCTCCCTCAGCCTGCATACAAGGTCTCCTCAGCCTGTGTTCAACACGTTCACTTTCACACAGAGTTAATGTCTTCAGCCTGTGTTCAACATGTTCACTTTCAGACAGAGTTAATGCAACAATATGGCCTAGAGGTCTCCCTCAGCCTGTGTTCAACACGTTCACTTTCACACAGAGTTAATGCAACAATATGGCCTAGAGGTCTCCCTCAGCCTGTGTTCAACATGTTCACTTTCACACAGAGTTAATGCAACAATATGGCCTAGAGGTCTCCCTCAGCCTGTGTTCAACATGTTCACTTTCAGACAGAGTTAATGCAACAATATGGCCTAGAGGTCTCCCTCAGCCTGTGTTCAACATGTTCACTTTCACACAGAGTTAATGCAACAATATGGCCTAGAGGTCTCCCTCAGCCTGTGTTCAACATGTTCACTTTCACACAGAGTTAATGCAACAATATGGCCTAGAGGTCTCCCTCAGCCTGTGTTCAACATGTTCACTTTCAGACAGAGTTAATGCAACAATATGGCCTAGAGGTCTCCCTCAGCCTGTGTTCAACATGTTCACTTT